>NC_044908.1:70151615-70451615 GCF_001633185.2 Quercus lobata
TATATTTCTGTAGAAACTGCAAATTAGTCTTCCTCACAATTGCCGATCCTAATTTATATCTTACTCTTGCCTTATAAATCTGCATTTATCCCTCTGGTATGATGACTATACCTTTTTGATCAGTCGTGTTGCACAACATTCATTTCATGTAATTTTTACTTTCCACAAGTTAAAGCATTGAAACCCAGATGCAACACTGCTCGCGGCCAACATAACATCCCTTAATCTAGATGACTATTCAACCTGTAAAAATAATAGATATGGCCAGAATAAATTTGATTCGAGACCAGCTCTAGGAATTTGTTTCCCTACCTCAGAAGTCTGTTGTTTCCACGTCTAGTGATGCGAGTTAGAATAAAGCGGTAGCAGTGGTTCAAGTCACCTGCACTTTTGATTAATGTATTTCAGTTATATGGTTCCAGCATAGTAGTGCATTTAGTGTTCCTCTATGCATCAAGTCTTACTCCAATCCTAACTTAATTTATTCCTGCTGCTGGTTTTTGTCTCCCTACTTAGAGTTTCTTTCTGAAGTCTTGGAATTCTTTATACTATCTGGTTTCTAAGTCTGTTTTCATCAGAGCTGATGTGGGATTTTCAATGTTTTATTCTTGCACTTTCTAATACTCGGGAGGAATTTGATTTCAAGGATTCTGAAAACAAACAACCATCTTTTTATTTACAACATTTCAATTAAGAAAAGGATAGTGCTTTGTGTATCCCAGCTATCCAATAACATGAGGGTATCAAGAACCTGGGTCCCCTCATATTGGTGGCAAGAACTTTTAACAAAAAAATTAGTGGTATCAATAAAATGTACTCCTGTTTGTGTGCCTCCAGTGGTACGGTAGCAATTACTTTACTATGGCCTTGGGGAGTGAATCTTTCCTGAGCTGGGGCATGTTTATATTTTGTTAGTGGTCCACTTGCAGAAGATAGATTTTTTATGTGATATTGAAAGTCTAAAAAGGAAATCATATTTACGGGGCATATCATAGTTATCTTAAGGAGAATATGATAATCATTGAGCATTTCCTTCTTATAGGATATACCTTATTCTTTTATGCAATCTGCCTTTCCAGGGCTGAGCTTCTTTAAACTCAACAACTCCTCCTTTTAAGCTTGCACATTAGAGTCCGCTACCATAGTAGGACCTGAAACTAGAAAAAACAGCTTGGAACCTGTTTTTTACCCTTTATAGATGGTCTCCTTATTGTTTATTAATTTACACATTCCTTTAAACTGATTCTGATATGGATTCCCAAAATATGTTCTCAAGCATAATAAGCCAAACTGAATCTTAAGACACATCAAAAGTGCTAAGTTATAGTCATTTTCTAAGTAGTTCACCTAACCAACAGTACCAGCACATACGTGGCGAAATAGGACCTGTAAGTCCAAGACCTATAACTATAAGTTCCATGCTAGTCAAAGCATACCTAAACAACAAACTTATCCAGCAAGACTCATCACTGAGACTTGTTGCTTATTAACATAAACACACACTTAAAACCAGTTACTTCTTTCTGTCATGAGAGGACTCAGACGGTGGGAATAGGACCCAAATTAATGGTGGATTCCATGGCCTTCATGGCTTCAAATCTTGGTTCCTTGGCCTGGAACTTCAGGCCAGCATAGAGATTCATGTAGTCTTCGAACACGAACTTTGGGTATACTTGGCCTTTTTCAGCTTCTTTCTCAATCAATAGCGGTGCTGGATAGATCACAGCATCACTGCCTGGGTTGTAGAATGATGCAATGGACATTCTGTTACCGTCCGGTTGAACAACCACACGGTGCATCACACTCTTGTATTTGCCATTGGTAATGACCTATAAAAGGAACAAGAAGGAAATTAGCACCATAGGATATATATATATATATATATATATATATAAAATCACCCTCATAAAGCTAAAGAATAGAGGGCACACATTCTCTTTATTACATTCTAAAACCATTTCAAATAACATATTTATTAAAAGATAACAGCACATGAATGATATTATAAGTGGAAATGACCTATGAAAGTTAGTATGCTAAGGAAGTACAATATGATAAAGTGGCAAACAGGTTGGGTTGGCCTTGGCCAAATATACCTCAAGTTGGTCACCAATGTTGATCACAATGGAGTGGCGCATTGGGGGAACATCAATCCATTTGCCATCCTTGAGGAGTTGGAGGCCACTGACCTTGTCATCTTGGAAGAGAAGGATGATGCCACCTGCATCGGTGTGGGCCCGAAGGCCCTTGATCAGGTCTGGCTTGGGGCAAGGAGGGTAGTTGCTAACCTTGGTGCCAAAAGTTGGGCCCTTGGACCCATAAAAGGCCTTTTTCAGGTATCCTTTCTCCAACCCAAGATTCTCACACAGCAAGTCCAAGAGTTGCTCAGCTAGTTTCTCTAATTGAAATGCAAATTCCTTCATTGCCTTCCTGAAATTGGTCAAGCAACAATAATTGTGTCAAGGATAGCTAGCTGGCCTTCACCAAATTAAGAAAACGAGTCAGAAGCAATACATGAAATCAATACAGAGTGACATAATGGTGTCCATATATATATATATATATATATATATGTCTTTTTTTAGTAACACCTGTCATATATATTTTGTAATACAACTAGTATGAGAAAAATTAAGTGTAAAGTTATAGTTGTAACCTATAATCTTCATCAAGATCAGGGATTTCAGATATGTTTGAGACAGGAAGGTGGCGCAAGAAAAAGGTGCTTTCCCAGTCCAAATCATTGATTTCAGACTGAACAGCTTCTAGGCCCTTACTCTCCACCATTTCCTTGAACCTCTGTTCCATACACTTCCTGTAATGCTCCTTTGTCAGCTTCTCCACAGAGTCCATGAAATCATGAGAAATGCCATGATTGACCAACTAAAAATGATGTCCAAGACAACAGTTAGTAAAGCTTTCTACATAATAATTGCTTCAAAAGAATAGCAAATAATATAAATATATTACTATACTAGTACCTCAAAAAAGCCCCAGTTCTCACAAGCATCTTTTATCAGTTCCATAACTTCTCCTCTCCCTTCACCATTTAGCTTCTCCAAGTCAATAACTGGGAAAGTCTCCATTCTCTCTTTTCTTTCTTTCTTCCTTCTCTCACTCCTGCTGCTCTCACTTTCTTATGCTTTGTTGAAGTATGATCTCTGAGGGTGGCAAATTTATAGGCTCTAAAAGCAGTGTCAAAGAAGTAAAAAAGCCATCAGGGGTGGGGAGTGGGGACTAGACAGTACTTTACCATAAAAAAACAATTGCCCACTTAGAAAAAGCAATAATTTTAATTAATTTGGTAATAATTAATACTTTCTATATTAGAAAAAAATGGAGGAAAAACTACATTATATCATTTTTAACTAACGTGTAACTAATTTGCAGATACCGGCTATTAGAGAATATAGAATAAAATCATTTTGGACTGAATTGAGATTGTTTTTAAAAATAACACAGATTATTCCTCACAAGATATTTAAAAATGTACCACACATCGTGAGAAACTCAGCCAATTTTTAATTAATTTTAAAATTTATAAAGATTTCATATAGTCTTTTTCACCCTTCCATATAATCTTGTCATATTAGTTTTTATTTTTTAAATGGTAGAATACGTAGTTTTACAAACAATCATAATCCTTAGAAATACCTATCAATAAATAAATAACATGTTTAGAAAAAACAAGATCTTACTAAAATAATAATATATTAGTATTATGTTTGTGAAATGCACAGCTTAATTAAATATTAATATATGTAAATAAATCACAATTATATTAATAATTAGTGTGTCATTTTTTTACTTTAAAAGAGTCTTATTTAAAGTAAAGTAGTTATCTTTTTTTATTTTTTATTATTATTATTATTATTATTATTATTATTATTATTATTATTATTATTATTATTTTACTTTAAAAGAGTCTTATCTAAATAAATTAGTTATCTTAATAATTAATGAGTTAGATGACAAAATCACATTCATTTCATGATGTGTAATACATACGAATATTGAGTTACTTTGTGAAAGCACAGTATGTTGGATGTAAATTTTACTATATTAAAATATTAAAATTATAATATTTTAAAGTACTTGAAACTTTTGATAATAGAATTTAAAATTTATTAAAACTTAGGTGTTAGTTTTACATAGAATACACTATTAGCAACGGAGTTTAATCTAAGGTTGATTATCTTAATAATAAATTAGAGTGTAGGCACTTGTCGCAAATTAAAAAAAAAAAAAAATAAAAAAATAAAACCACTTGTGCAAATATAACTTCTAAAAACCGATAAAGTTTAATTGAAGTTAAATTTTCTTAATAATAAATGAGAACTAGCAAGGCCGGCCCTAGGCTTAGGCTTAGGCCAATTAGGCCATTGCCTAGAGCCCTCTACTAGATAAAGGCCCCAAATTTGGAAGGCAAAAAATGTTTTTTTTTTAATAAATACTTTTGAGAGATACTAAAAAAAAAAATAGTTTACATTTTTTTTCACCGTTAAAAAGACCCAAATAATTAAGTAATGCTAGAGATAGAAATAAAATAAATTTAAATAAATAAGTCTTACAAATAGACGTGTTACTAAGCATAATTTTTTTTTTATTTTTTTATTTTTTTTTATATAAGATAAAAATCCTACTCTAATCTAATCTAAGTATATATGTATGTGAAGCCCTCTTGAAAACTTGAACCCTGACCTTTTTCCTCTACACCTCCACAAGCATTTATACTTGTGGAGTGATCTCTGTGCCAAGGGTGTGCGGTGGTTTACATAATTTTTATAATTTGCTGTAACAATGAATGTGATAGGTGGACTTCAACAAACTATTGAATACATTTTTGAATGAATTTTTGTGATTGGTGGTATATCTTTATAATTCTCATGTTGTAAAATTTATAATATCTCTAGCATTTTTGTAAGTCTCATGTCCTTGATCACATCCGTTACAATATCAGTTTGTAGTAAAATTTGTTATAACTTTAACATTTTCTAAAAAAAAAATCATATTAAAATGTAGAAAGAATGATTTTTTTTTTTAATTATTATATAAAATGCTAGTTAAATATTATTTAAGTGATAACATAAGGCCCCATTTGGAAATTTTGCCTTTGGCCTCTGAAACCTTTGGGCCAGCCCTGTGAGAAGGTAGATACTTGTCGCAAAAAGAAGATAACCACATAAGATCATTCACAGCAGTAGAGCTATTTTTTTAGCTATTTGGCACCACAAAAAGTTATTTTATCTATTTTACCTACTCATTTTACAAAACATCCTGTAGTAGTAGATCTATTTTAGCTTTCAACACAATAAGATAATATAAACATCACAATAAAATAATATATCTACTACAATAAAATAATTGCAAAAAAAAAAAAAACCACAAACCGATCATCTAAAGATTCTGAAGAACAATAAGCAAACCCAAAACCCCAACCACCTCCACTGCCACCCACAACCCACAACCACCTCTACTGTCCACAGGCCACCATTAACACAACCCAAATCCATTAAATTTGCAACAAAATCATCTCAAAAACCGACCAAAATCACACATAAAAACAACTAAAATTCAACAAACCCACAAATCCACAACAAAAAAAACCCACACCACCGCCACAGCCAACAACAACTGCCCACAGTAATGGCTTGGGACAACCCACCACCACCACGAACACAGACCACAAACACAACCCACAAACACAACCCAATCAACAACCCACCACCACCACCACAAACCCACCTCAACAACCACCACCCACAACTCTAATTAAAAAAAAAAAAAAAAACCCACCACCACCAGGCTTAGGTCGCCGGTGGTTTGGGACTTATGTCAGCAACAACTTAGGACTTGGGTCGCAGGTGGCTTGGCGAGCAGTGGCTAAGGAGTGGTAAGGAGTTGGAGGAAGAAAGAAATAAAAAAATGAAGGTGGAGAAGAGAAGGGTTGGGTTTAGTGAAGAAGAAAGGTGATGTAGAAAGAAAAAATAGAGAAAAAATGGCTGGAGGAAGGAACAAAAAAAAAAAAAAAAATTGAAAGGGAGAAGTGTTGGGTTTGGTTCGGTGAAGAAGAAAGAGTGAATGTGAAAAAGAAAGAGAAAAGAAAGAAAGAAAGAGAGAAAAAAGATTAATTTAATAAAAGAAGAGAGAGAAACCAATTAAAATATAGCTATTTAACACCACTGCTGTGAGTGCTCTAATCACAATTTCTAAAATCCAACTTTAATTATATTGTAAGCATATGAGATTTAGTTTCATCTTTGAAAAAATAAAAAATAAGGTGTGAAAGCTTAATTCATGAAATATACATAAAAGCCTACTCGCAATTTTTAGAATCTAGCAGCTGCTAGCTCCAACGTTCGACCAGTGAGCTTGTATGGTAATTTTTAGAAGCTATCCAAATTAGCAAGCTGCAATTGGTTGATTCTTCTACATTATCTGCCTATAATAATTGTTAATACTATTCTGTCTTTTTCCTTGTAATAAAATATTATAAGAATGACGTAAATAATGTGATCATGATGTTGTATATATAATACCATGGATTAGCATAGTTTTATGTTTTAATGTTTCTTATGTGAAGCACTTGGCTTTGCATAAGAATTAGAGATTGAGATATCATTAAAAATAAATAGTGTAGTCGGAGAGAAAAATAAAGAAAGAAACAGGAACGCTTAGGGCACCCCGAAAGCCCACAAATATATATAAAATTAACACACACACACACACACATATATATATATATATATATATATCTTTTTCTAAAATATATGAATGGAATTATCTAGAGGGTAAAAGAAACAGGACTAGTGGAGCATGAATGTGACCACATAATAATGGACCCCTACCCTTTTATTTGTGGCTAAGGCTTTGTGAGTTTGTGGGCATGATGGCCAAATTAATTGGCCATGATCTATGCGTGGTTCTTATTTTTTTGGTGGGTGTGGGTCCTGGCTTATTGGGTGGCTGTTCAACTCTTTGCTTTCTTGAGGCTTGACCAGCCCCACATCTCTGGCTGCTATACTTTTTTCCCATGAAGGCACCGTTCTCTCAGTTGTTTTGGATTTGCAAAAATGAAGAATATATATGAACGTGACATAATTCATGTCGACAGCTAAAAACTAAGACAGAAATAATGGTTTTTTTTTTTTTTTTTTTGGGTTTTTTAAAAGCATCTATAATTGTGAATGGTGTCTATCAGATTCCTTGACAAACTAGTTCTGGTTCAAAGAAATGGGCAAGCTTATTTTCTCTCATATTCAAATGCTTAGATGCATTTTTCTTATGTACGGTGCACAATCAAACAATTTAACGCATTTGAGTCAATGATCATATCTCATTGTTTTTGGTTTATTAGGGGGGTAGAATCAAACAACTAAATATATTTGCTTAAAATGTTTCATATGTTATAGCAGTTTATTAATTTCAAATGCGAGACTAGACAACAGGCCAAAAGGAGGGAGGCGCCCCCCTTAATTCTCTCATTTTAGTTTCTTTTGGTGTGAAAGGAAAAAGAAAGTTGCAAATAGCTATTATACTAATATTTGTGTCTAATCCGTGATTAAAGTTTAAACATTGCTGATGATCACTATTGTAGGGTCACGTTTTTCAGTTCAAGTCCAAGATGTATGGGACTTTAGACCAGTAAGCCCAGTACAATCAATTTGTAGAGAGTGGGCCAAAGAGTTAGGCTTTAGTGTATGGACAATGGTTAACACGGTGTTCTTCACGATCAAGCTGAGATGAACTGAGTTTAACAGAGAGGATTGGTCCTCGGCACGGTCCGAGGAGCTTTTTCTGATGACTTTTTGGTGTGTTCGAGGTCTCAGCCCCTTTTTCTGTCTCCCTCCACTTCCTTTTTATAGTAGTTTCCTTCCTCTTGAATGAGGTTCCTAGGGTAGGTACTTGTCCCATCAGCCCTCCTCTCTAGTTGTTGGGAGTGGTTGTAAAGGCAGAAAAACATGGCTATATCAAGCACAAGGCACTGAATGAAATCATGGTAGCTTTTCCCTCTGACATTTCCATTTTCTCCGTTGTCCTTTTCTACTTTAGTACTTTTTCTGTTCCGTGGAATGACCTGGAGTGTCACTACTAGTGGCAGGTTGCCCCCTTTGTCCTCGGCTACATCCATGCCGAGGAGGGTTATTCCCATGGCCGAGAATGGGTTTTTCCTTGGACTGGACCTTTGGCCCAATGTAGACATTGACATGGACCTCCTGGTCTTTTACCCCCCACAACTATCAATCAAGGATTAAGATAAGAGTAAACTATCTTGAATCAATTTAATTTCTCTTTGACTAGGTATCCGTTTGGATACGGATGATAACTTGAGCGTCTACGTTTTGGTCTTTTTTTTTTGAGAAGCGCGTTTCTGTCTTTTTTAGTGGGTCCCGTGCATTGTTCACGGAACCCACAAACCTCTTTTTTCACCAAAACTTTCATTAAAAATGGTTTTCACAGTACTATTCATATATTTAAAAATTATTTTACTACAGTATTTCCAGTTTTCAGTAAAATAAGCGGTATCCAAACATACTATAAGTGTTGCTGTTAACATCAGGTACCCCTACTATATATGTTATCCTTAGACATGGCATTGCGTAACTCTTTGAGTTTTCGTGCCATTATTAAATTGATGTAAATTTATTCATGCACATATTTTATATGCAAGTGCAACCAACCAAATACGTCAGTTAGAGTACTATCAAACACTCTCAAACAAAGAGAAAGAAGGAAAAAGAAGAGTAACCAACCAAAAAAAAGAGAAAAGTGTGAAATGAGAAAAGGTAGGGAAAAGACTCTGTACCAAGTACCAACTACACTTCCTTTTTTTTCCATGTTTTATCTTAATTTTGGCAATAAAATTGCATTATTGGTACCCAGTAGGAACAAAAGCAAAGCATGCCATAAAAGGTTGGAGGCTAGGGGAAGCTAAAAAGAAGGAAAGGTGTGTATTTGCAAAGATGGTGAAATCTGCAAGAAAACGTTCTACATTTTTTCCCGTGGGGCCTCTCTTATGGGATTTTAAATGAGTGCAAAGGGCCAAAGGAGAAGGATGATTGGACATGGCATAGGGAAAACAATTTCAGTGAAAATTGGGGTAAAAGTTGTGCCCATGCTCAATGATCATGCGCGTTAGGGGCACTTACCTAGGGCTACACTTTATGGGGGAAAAAGTCTCGTTTGTGTACCAAAACACACGTAAAGGTCTCTAATTTTTGCAGAAATGTCAATTGAGAATAAATCATGAACGTTGTTACATTAAATTATTAAATTCACATTTTTTTTAACGCTTAAGCGTGTTTAATAGTGATGCAAAGCAACTTGATTGTTATTGTCATTTTTATACTCATTTTGAGCTTGACTTAGAATTACATCAATAAACTTCATACCCTGAATACATCCCAAGAAAGAAAGAAAAAAAATGCATGCCCTCCTCTTCCTTACTAGGAAAACAAAATGCCATTATCAAAGTCTTGGCTAGGTATTCAGCTATATAATAGATAAGCGTACGTAGATCATGGACCAATTTTTATTGTGTACTTATTGAGCCTAGCTAGTGTGGTCTCAATATTTCATGCAAAGCTATAGCGCGTGGGACTTGAATTGCTAGAGTCCTAGGCATATTTAGGGCAATTGAGGCATGCACTGAATTACCACGGGAATTGTGGTAAATTTGCTTTTGCATGTTCCTAAACAATGGGCTTTAATTCTTTAACAATCAGAAAAGCTATGGGCTTCTGAGTTGACCAGTATTTGACATGCTTCTAAACCTAGACTTTAAACTTTCGGTCTTCAATCATGTCAAAAGGAAAGAAAAACCTTCAATCACATGCAAAATGCTTGGCATTGTCATAATGTCAGTGCTAATTAGTCTCTGAAAAGTTGGTCTTAAATTGTGTTGGAATCTAATACAATTAGTTGTAGTACTGTTGGAAACGTACATGGAAACAGTTTGAAGATTTATAATTCTCTGACACAAATTCCCTAGTTTAATTGATTCGATTCTATTGGCAAATTATTGTCGTACGAGATGGGTTTGGTAGTGTAGTGACTATTGACTAAGTCAATGACGGGTCAGTAAGAATGTGGGTCATCTGTTTGAAATTGATCCTATTCCAACAACTCTAAAGCCAAAGTTTGAATGGACTATCCTACAAGCAAGGAATAATATTATAACAAGATAGGATGATTTATTCTATTCTTTGGTCATGTGTTGAATGCCATTCTGATCGCGACCGTTTTAGTAGTTGAAAAGAGATCAACACCCCCCACAATGTAAACCTTTTTGACTATTCTAGAGATTGGAAAATTTGATAACAAAAACTAAGTCAAGAGGGTTAAACAGTTGATTTTTGAGACTAGAAACAAAATAATTACATAAATACTATTTTGGGATTTGTACTTAATTAATATCTTTCCACTGCTTGTTTTAGTGAATTATATATCTCCTTCATCCAAGAACAAAATTGCTTATAGATAAAGTAAAAAGGTGATGTTAGATGCAGACAAATAAATGGTTGCTGCTCTTAACATATAATTGCTTAGCTGTGGTGAAAGATTCTCACATTGAGTCCATTTTATTATTCAAAAAGAAGGAAATATTTTTTGCATCCATTATGTTTTTAAAGACAAACTCAACATAGCACATGTCCAATCGGAAGAACATAATGGGTTAGAATGTTGGTTTTGGATTTAGATTCTATGAATTGTTCTTTCGTTGGTGATATGCATGTAGTCAGCATCCGGTCTACATCATAAACTTTAGCAATTTTTAGATACTCTCATAGCACGAAAAATGGTACTCTCTCCTCTCACATTTATGGTGAAGTCCACTTATTAAATTCATAGTATGGTCCACCATGAATGTGAGAGAAGGAAACTTCATTTTTTTGTGTTTTAGGAGTACCTAAGAATTTTCCCATCAACATAGCATAGCTAGCCTACGACACCCTCTCACTTATTGTTGTGGCTTTTACCCAGGGTTCCATCCACGTGGGGAGAGGAAAAAGACTCATAAAAAAACACGAGCGAGTTTCTTTGAAGAGTAATTTGGTAAATTTCTGGGATTGAAAGATTACCCACTATTATGTGTTGAGAATTTGTTTGTTATGTGAGTGTGAGAGAGTTATTGAGTGTGATGGGGTATTGGGATTGTGAAATTGTGTTTATGAGAGGTTTCGTTTGTGTGTTGATGAGATTTGTGGATGTTGTTTGTGTGAGTTGTGAGTGTTGTGAGGTTTGATCAATGTTGTTATAATCCATATCGTTGATATTGGATATTTTTTTTGGCGTTGCCCATGGATGTAGGCATAGAGTTGGTTGAACCACATTAAATCATTGTCTCTTGTGGATGTTTTATTTTTTGGTTCATGTGAATGCGCTTCTGCTAGCTCCAAATAATAATAATTGATGTTAGAGCTTCTGCTATTTCATAACAAAAACAAATCAACTCGAGAAAACTTGGAAGGAGTGAGGATAACCTCAACTTGACCTATATTTAGATGAGTAATCGACATATTAATTGCATTCTAACACAAGTAGTCGTAACAGTATTCTCCATTAACCACAACAGTAAATGTTCAGGAAAATAATCCTCCTAAAGATCCTTTTTTAGAAAAGGAAAACAAGAGCATTGGTATACATGCACTCGAATTTCCAAAAATAATATGCTTTGAAAAAAAAAAATTCATTAACATTTTAAGTATCAAAGGATCAATGACCAATACCTTCATGATAATCCTTTTTCCAAGTATTCATTACCCATATACATCAGTCGTACAATAATGCAAGGTTCTGATTCATCTAAGCTCATCCATGTAGTCATCAACATGACAAATAGAGCACTTCCATCTTCTTCTCCCTTTTTTTTCTTTTTCTTTTTTGGTGTTAATGGGATCTTTCTAGTTTACCCTTGGAAATTTGTTTTCTTGTCATTGATTAGAAGGATGCATTATCATTATAGGATTTAGGCCATTCCAATAAATTGTTTTCTCAAATTCTCACAAATGTATAAGAAGTGACAACTTGATTAGAGAGAGCTGGTGTTTGGTTACTGGGAAGCGACAATTTCTGGAATTCTTTTTGTTCCATACCTACTACACATGCAATGTTTAGTAGATCACAAGTTGTCGGGGATGTGAATCCCATTTCAGCAAATCCTTTTGGCTCTATCCATGTTCATTTGGACCATTTCCTGTACATGTACAGCTTGGGTGGAAGTGTATAATTGAATTTTTTTACAGGTAGAGAAGTAGATCATCATAAAATTATGAGTATAATATTACAACAACAAAGAATGCACTATAGGTGTATATATATGAAAGTATTTATTATTAATTATATTTTAAGTTAATGGTTTATCCTTTGTCCAAAAGGTCCAAGACACAACAATATGACCAAGACAAAGGTAAAAACTAAAAAAATTGTTGCATATCTCCAAAGACTCCAATCAAAATTATTCTGAATTTAACAATTCCCTCATAATTAGAACATTGTTATTATCCAAATTAAAAAAGAAACACATCATGAAATTAATGGCTCTTAAAACTATGTGATACTAATCTTTAAGGATCTCTTCGTAGCTCGAAAATCAAATAAATAAATATATAACTATATAGTTAATATACTTCTAGTTGAAGGGATGAATGGTTAGTTGATTACTGGTTAACTCTTTTGTAATAGAATTATATATTTCTTTGTAAGAATAAAGTTCTCCATTTCGCATAAAGCCATGGCATGTGGAATCAAGGATTTTTAAACTATAAGATCCTCCAACTGATCTAAATTAATTAAAACATGGGATATGATTTTGGCCAACAACCGTTAGAATTTTTTTTTTTTTCCCCCTTTTTTTTCGAATAAGATGAAAATAATTGATGATCTAGTTAGGCGGATATGATTCCTTTTGAAATGAAAATAGTAGATTTGGACTTGAGCACCAAATCCAATCTAGACCATGGAATTGATTCAAAACATTTTCCCAATTTTTTATTTATTTTTTTTATAGGCATTTTCCTAATTTCTAAACATAGGATTAAGTAAACGTGTACGCATAATATATAAATATATATATATATATATATATATATAATATAGGTTGATAAGGTGTCAATTTCTGTTCGAACAATAAATTATTACTGGCTTAGCTTATTATCTGATGAATATTGATCAAAGAAACTTGTATATTTATAATGGTTTTCCATTCAAAAATGTCCAATTACCTGCAGGAAACTTGAGTAATAAGGCAAATTAAGCTTCACTATAGATAGTGTTGGGAAATTTCCGTTGTTACTTATAATGTGAATTGACCAAGTTATTCAATCAATCCAATAACGCCATTTTTAATTCACAAATAATCAATGTAAGCAAGTAATGGGGCATTTTCCTAATTAATTTCAAATATTGGACATTTTGTTGGATATTTTAAAAAGAAAGAGCAAAAGCCCATAATATGATTAGAAAGGAGACATCAATATGGTAATGAAGTGGAAAACCCAAGGAAAGGCTAGAAAGCTATTCAAGAGAAAAACCACCACATGAGAAATCTTTCCAAATAGAACAAATAACTATGAGTAATGCTAGAAATAAAAACTTTTTTTACAAAAAAATCTACAAACCGCTGATGTGGTGAGCGGTTATTTATAAATAAAAAAGTGATGTTAATAGTGGGTCTAAATAAAAACCATTAAGAAGTTGGCCCAGGTCAACACTTTGTAAAAATATTGTAAAATAGTTTGTGATTATAGCATTACTCAATAACTATACCAAGAAAAGTTATTACAATCTAAATTAAACCTTTACCTAGACTCTACAACATGTAGACCAACTAAAAGCAAAAACCTTCTACTATTCCAAAATCTTTAAACTCTATAGATATGAATGCATCACAGATGACACACCCACGATTATGACCAAAACCATCTCCCAAAAACCTCCTAAATATTTGTACTCTGAAATTAACAACATTGGGTAGTTCCTTAAAAAAAAACAAAAAAAAAAAAAAAAAACAACAACAACAACAACAACAACAACATTGGGTAAAAGCTAAATAGTATCAATAAATGTCCAATACTCTTTTTGATCTTGGTGTGTGGTACAATAAACCTCCCAACTCGTGAGACTACCTTTTTTCTTAAAAAAAAATGGTCCCAACCCGTGAAAGATGGAAAGAAGAGATTGAATGTTAGTTAGAAGGTCCTTAATTTCCTAAAATTTGCATTCGATTCCTTGAAGATGGTCTTCACAGCATGGTTATTAAAACTTAAAATTGGTATATAATTCAAAAAAATCGTACCATTCCATAATCAGAAATCCCTTACACGATTCAAATTGTATTAAAAAATTACATAAATTAGTAGGATCAGGCTGAGATATTGGTTATGCCAAGTTTCTCATTAATTTTGAAAATTACTATTAGACACTACATATACAATATTAATTCACTATCATTGTCTGTGAAATTCTACTAAATACAACACAAAATAAAAGAATAAATTGGTTCGATAGTATCTCCTAAATTGAATAGAGATGGGTGTATGGAATTGTTTAGCTCAATTACAGTTTGTTACATTCAAGATTTTCACATACAAAATATTTAAATATAAACAGTATAAAAAATATACTCATTAGTTCAGGAAAAAAAAAATAACTGCAAAAATCTAAACAATTTAATTTGTATGAAAAGCTAACAAAGGCAAAATCTAATTTTGATTCTAACCAATTTTTTCTAAGTTTTGGTTTTATATATGTTACCTAGGTTTATTTATATTAGACCACTCGTTATATATTACCTAGGTTTATTTATATTAGATCCCTCGTTTTCTACACTGAATTAACTCACTTGGTACAAATTTTTTTAAAAATTTAGATTAGATGGGACATGTGGCGCAAAATTAAACTCTAATTAAAATCCAATTTTTACACTAAGGGTCTATTTGGGATCCACTTATTTTGCTGAAACTGAAAACATTTTACTGAAAGTACTGTAGATAAAGGTAAAAGTTAACTGAAATAGTATAGTGGGATCCATGAATAGTACTAAAAAGTGCAGTGAGACCCATGGATAGTAACAAAAATAAGCTGAATAGTAAAATAAGTTAATAAAAATAAGTATTGCCAAATGCATACTAAATTAACTCACTTGATACAAAAAATAAAAATCTTAAATTAGATGAGACATATGACACAAGATTAGACTCTAATTGAATTTCAATTTAAAATTTAATTGGATTTTCTATTAGTTTTAACTATTAATATATACTAGTTTGTAACCCTATACATATGCATGAATATACTTAAAAGATATACATTAAGATTCATAGTATAATTCTTACATATATAATTTAAATATTATTGATATTCATTCTTATATTTTTTTAACTCTTTAAAAAGTCTTATAAGAATATTATTAGTTAGAAAATGTAAATTGTCTATTTAAATTTTTTTTTTTTCTATTCATTAATTCCAAACTCTTTGGTTTTTGTATTCAATAGCTCACTTGGATAGATATTTATGATGTGGTCTCACATTTGACTCTAAAATTAAGAAATAAAACTCTCTCTAAAAATAAATAACTTAAGACACATGGTGCAAAATTGGACTTTAATTATAGAATTTAATTGAATTTTCTCTAGTCTATATATACATGCATGTGTGTGGATACATTTAAAGATATACAATAAAATACGTATACATAGTATAATTTCTATATATATAATTTAAATACTATTAATAGCTATTCTTATATTTTGTTAACTCTTTAAAAAGTTTTGTAAGAATATTATTAGTTATAAAATGTAAACTATCCATATTTATTTATTATTTATTTTTTTATTACTTCTTAATTTTTGTTACTGTGAAGCACTTTTTTTTTTTTACGATTCATTTATTCTAGACTCTTTTGTTTTTGTACTCAATAACTCACTTAGATAAATATTTATGATGTGATCCCACATTTGAATATAAAATTAGAGAATAAAGCTCTCTAAAAAATAAATAATTTAGGACATATGATGCAAAATTGTACTCTAATTTGAAATTCTAACTAGACTTTCTCTAAGTTTTGCCTATTAATATATACTAATATGTAACCCATGCTTATACACGGGAATGATGAATTGTAGTTGTGCTGTTAATGTTAGCTTAGGTTATTAAACATATAGGATATAGTTTGACTAGGACATTTGGATGTATTAAAATAGTTTTTTCTTACAATTTTCATGATATTGATTACGCTAAGTTTCTCGTTACATTACTATTACGTATATGATTTTAAAAATCACTATTGAATACTACATATACAATATCAATTCATAATTATTTTCTGCGAAATTTTGCTAAATACAACACAAAATAAAATAATAAACTGGTCAAATAGTATCTCCTAAATTGAAAGGGGATAGGTGTATGGGATTGTTCAATGCGATTACAGTTTGTTACGTTCAATATCTTCACATACAAAATATCTAAATAGAAAGTAGAAACTGTATGAAAAAAAAAATATGCTCATTAGTTTAGAAAAAAAATAGCAAAAATCTAAATAATTTAATTTGTATGGAAAGCTAACAAAAGCAAAATCCAATTTTGATTCTAATTAAATTTTCTTTAACCTTTGGTTAATATATATATATATATATATATATATCATAGTCATGGTATATTACATAAATGACTTATAAATTTGAATTGTTTTTAGTTATATGATTAGGTTTTTATGGTTTATTTATATTGGACTCTTCGTTTTCTACACTAAATTAATCCATTTATCACAAAAATTAAAAAATTTAGATTAAATGGGACACGTGGTGCAAAATTAAACTCTAATTAAAATCTAATTTTTACACTAAATTAACTCACTTGGCACAAAAATTTAAAATTTAGATAAGACACTTAGCACAAATTTAAACTCTAATTGAATTCCAATTTGAAATCTAATTGAATTTTCTCTCAGTTTTACCTATTATTATTACTAGCTTGTAATTCCATGCATATGCATTGATACACTTAAAGATATACAATAAGATCGATGCATAATATAATTCCTATATATATAATTTAAATACTATTGATAGTCATTTTTATATTTTGTTAACACTTTAAAAAATTTTGTAAGGATATTATTAGGTATAAAATGTAAATTTTCTATATATATATATATATATATATATATATTTTAAATTATTGCTGTAGGGACACAATTTTTAACGGCCCAAGGAAGACTTTGGGCTCGTATGTAAAGGGCCCTAACAATATGATTTGTAGAGAGTGGGTCTGGAAAGGCCTGCCGTTGGGCGCTAGGCAGGGGTCTGGTCCGGGTTTCATGAGAACTCATACAAAGGTAGGCTGGGACTGTATAGCTGAGCCTTACGTTGATATGGTTCGAAAGGTTTGGCTCCTCGGACTTAATCCGGGGAGCATTACCTTCTTACCAGCCTTCCTCTTTTCTCTCCTCCTTTCTTTGGACCCCTTCCTTTTTAGCTCTCTTTTCCCTTTTATACTAGTATTCATTTCCCTTTCTTCATCTACGTGTCAGTTTCTCCTTCTTTGGGATGGTTACTCGTCTTATCAATCCTCACGTCAGAGTGGTTGGGAAAAACTGGATAGCATGGTATGAGTATGGGTTTGTCAGGCGATGGGCTCCACATTAAGGTGCTGGCAGCCTTCTCCCTTGTGCTGCTCTTGTACTGAATCTGTCCTTTTCTTCAGGAGCTTTTTGTGAGAGGTTGGACGTAAAGTCGTCCTCGGCCACATCCTTGGGCCTTCAAGGAGCTTTCATTGCGCGTCCTTGGCAGTAGGGCTCCTCGGCCTGGGCTTTGGGCCTTTAATACAAAGTGGGCTGGGACCTCAAATTTCGGGCCCCACAATAGCCCCTCAAAATCCTGCTGCCCGACTTTTTAGTTGGGGAGGAGGGTTTTGGTGACGTTAGGCCCATATTATGGCTTGCTCAAAATCCTGCACTCTATTATTATTTGCGCTTTTCCATTTACATGGGAGGCATGTCAAGATGAGGACCACTCCTTTATTTTCCACTCACGCGGAGTCCTTTGACATTTCGGTACTCGAGGTGTGCCTTCACGAGGATCTTCAGATCCTACGGCTGAGGATAAGGTTGGAAATTGAGCCAAGTCTGCCTTGTCCGTAGCATTCCTTGGAAATTTGCATAAATTAAATGCCATCGGTTTGCTCTGTGTATAAATAGGGTAGGCGGTCACTCCCCTTACATATGAACTCTCCTGTTCCCTTCAGAATCATACTCCTTCTGCCATATCCACGATCTCCATTTCTGGTGCCATTCTGCCTCAAAGCAAGATGTTTGAGGCATGGATGGGGATGAAAAGTCTTCGCACGCTTCAGAGGCACCGAATCCTCATAATACTCAAGGTGATGTGGTACGGGCAAGGATGGCACAGATTCAAGCCAGTCCCCCGTTTTGACAGGGGGAAGATGGTATTTCTCCCTCTTTCAGTCAAAATCCGAAGCAGGTTCTGGTCATGCCAGATTTTTGGTATGTCAGAAGAAAGAATTTCCACCATCAGCGCCGTCTGCCTTGTCGCAGGCAAATTTTCGTGGGGGCTCCTCAACTTCCGGTTCCCGGCACCTTTTCTTCAACGGTGCGGACCTCAAGTTGGGTTCCCTGCACATTTTCTTTAGCGGCGCTAGCCCGAAGCCAGGCGCTCTCTGCACCTTTTCTTCAACGGTGTAGGCCCCATGTTGGGTTCTTTGGCTGCCTGAGTTATGGGCATGTAAAAGTATTGAGGAATGATTCCCTTAATCAACATCTTGGAGCAGCAGCCAACCTCTCCTCTGTGCTTCTTCTTCGGCTTTATCTTCATTCTCTTGTATTTTTTCTTTTCACTTACGTAGTTAGCTTTAGTATAAGCTTATTCCAACTTTTCATTGTACACTGTACTATTTCTTTGTCTTAATAAAAGATGAGTTTATTTCTTTCTAAATACTTTTCTTTTCTGCAACAGCTATTTTGTGTATGAATATTAAATATACGCTTGCCCTTAAGGATACTTAGAGCAGAAAAATGCCTTAAAACAAATTCCTACTAGTTTAAACTTATTGACATTATCAAGTATAGCAATGGTAATTCTCAATAAATTAAATTCATGAAACTAACCGAGATAACGGCCGAGGGCTGTGCGATACATGCAAAACAAATGTCCGAGAACAATGAACTCTAAATAATTCATCCGAGAGGGTAGCCAAGTAGTGAGGGACTTCGATTATGCTTTTGGTAACATATTGCCCTATATTACATCAATCCCTTTGGTACTGAGGATCCAAGAGTAGACTGGGGGATCCGTGCAATTTTAGGGATTAACCCAACTGTTAATGGGGAGTTCTCCTCGAGTAGATTCTAAGGTTCATGCAACGTAGTTTTCCTTTTAAGTAGTTGGTGTCCCCACAGGCTTGAGTTCGAGGACCATGCAAGGCCTTGGTTCTGTCCAAAACTTGTAATTTTTCTTGAGTACTTGGTTTCCCCATAGGCTTGAGTCCGAGGACCATGCAAGGTCTTGGTTCTGTCCAAAACTTGTAATTTTTCTTGAGTATTTGGTTTCCCCATAGGCTTGAGTCCGAGGACCATGCAAAGCCTTGGTTCTGTCCAAAATTTTTGATTTTTCTTCTGTACTTGGTTTTCCCATAGGCTTGAGTCCGAGGACCATGCAAGGCCTTGGTTCTGTCCAAAACTTGTGATTTTTTCTTCTGTACTTGGTTTCCCCATAGGCTTGAGTCTGAGGACCATGTAAGGCCTTGGTTCTGTCCAAAACTTGTGATTTTTTCTTTTACGTACTTGGTTTCCCCATAGGCTTGAGTTCGAGGACCATGCAAGGCCTTGGTTCTGTCCAAAACTTGTGATTTTTTCTTCTGTACTTGGTTTCCCCATAGGCTTGAGTCTGAGGACCATGCAAGGCCTTGGTTCTGTCCAAAACTTGTGATTTTTTCTTTTAAGTACTTGGTTTCCCCATAGGCTTGAGTCCGAGGACCATGCAAGGCCTTGATTCTGTCCAAAACTTGTGATTTTTTCTTCTGTACTTGGTTTCCCCATAGGCTTGAGTCCGAGGACCATGCAAGGCCTTGGTTCTGTCCAAAACTTGTGATTTTTTCTTCTGTACTTGGTTTCCCCATAGGCTTGAGTCCGAGGACTATGCAAGGCCTTGGTTCTGTCCAAAACTTGTGATTTTTTCTTTTAACTACTTGGTTTCTCCATAGGCTTGAGTCCGAGGACCATGCAAGGCCTTAGTTCTGTCCAAAACTTGTAATTTTAAGCAGTTTTTCCTCTGTATTTATTTATTTTTCGAAGGTTAGCCCCTAGATCCGGGCGGGGAGAGCCGACTTGAGGCCAGAAGCCCCTAGAGCTGTCCGCGCCATTGGCACTGCAAGGCGTAGCCCCTAGCAGAAGTTTATATCGGAGCAATAACTGCATATAGGCGGAGATGGAGGAAACCCTGCGAACCTCTGCTTGCCAGAGAGTTGACTCCACCGCAACCTGCGCCAGCGTGCAAGCCTTCCCACAGACGGCGCCAATTGTAGGAACACAATTTTTAACGGCCCAAGGAAGACTTTGGGCTCGTATGTAAAGGGCCCTAACAATATGATTTGTAGAGAGTGGGTCTGGAAAGGCCTGCCGTTGGGCGCTGGGCAGGGGTCTGGTCCGGGTTTCATAAGAACTCATACAAAGGTAGGCTGGGACTCTATAGCTGAGCCTTACATTGATATGGTTCGAAAGGTTTGGCTCCTCGAACTTAATCCGGGGAGCATTACCTTCTTACCAGCCTTCCTCTTTTCTCTCCTCCTTTCTTTGGACCCCCTCCTTTTTAGCTCTCTTTTCCCTTTTATACTAGTATTCATTTCCCTTTCTTCATCTACATGTCAGTTTCTCCTTCTTTGGGATGGTTACTCGTCTTATCAATCCTCACGTCAGAGTGGTTGGGAAAAGTTAGATAGCATGGTATGAGTATGGGTTTGTCAGGCGATGGGCTCCACATTAAGGTGCTGGCAGCCTTCTCCCTTGTGCTGCTCTTGTACTGAATCTGTCCTTTTCTTCAGGCGCTTTTTGTGAGAGGTTGGATGTAAAGTCGTCCTCGGCCACATCCTTGGGCCTTCAAGGAGCTTTCATTGCGCGTCCTTGGCAGTAGGGCTCCTCGGCCTGGGTTTTGGGCCTTTAATACAAAGTGGGCTGGGACCTCAAATTTCGGGCCCCACAATTGCGAGGCACTTTTTTTTTTTTTTTTTTTTTTTACAATTCATTTATTCTAAACTTTTTGGTTTTTGTACTTAATAACTAACTTAGATAAATATTTATGATGTTGTCTCAGATTTGATTCTAAAAGTAAGAAATAAAACTATTTAAGAATAAATAATTTAGGATACATGACGCAAAATTAGAACTCTAATTTAGAATTCTAATTTGAGTTTCTCTCAGTTTCACCTATTATTATTATTATTATTATTATTATTATAGACTAGTGTATAGCCCCGTGTATATACACGGGTACAATTAAAAATAATCACAGATATATAGTTCAAGTTATACAATTTTTTTTAGAAGATGTTTAAATTAGACATAGTATTAGCTTACACTTTTTTTTAAAACCATACATTTTTAAAATATGTAATGATTTCTCATATTATATATATATGTGTGTGTGTGTGTGTGTGTATTATGCTTTAGAATTTAATTTGTTTTAGACTCTTTAATTTTTGTACCCAATAATTCACTTGTCACAAAAATTAAAAACTTAAATGGACACATGACGAAAAATTGGACTCCAATTAAAATCCAATTTTGAATTTAATTGGGTTTGGACTTCTCGATTTTTACACTTAATAATTCATTTGGCACAAAATTTAAAATTAATCCAATTATGTCTAAACTAAGTTATTCAAGAAAATTAATCCAATTAAGTTATGTCTCGATAAATAAATAAATAAATATATATATATAATGTCTCGATATATGTATTAACCAAGTTATTCAATCAATCCAATTATGCCATTTTTAATTCACAAATAATCAATTTAAGTAAGTAATGAAAACTTAAATAATGTGATTCCCAAGGTGAAGCCAATATGGTAGTGAAGTGGAAAACCCAAGGAAAGCTATCCAAGGGAAAAACCACCACGTGAGAAACCTTTCCAAATAAAACAAATAACTATAAGTAATACAAGAGATACAAATTTTTTTATAAAATTTTTTACAAACTGCTGATATGGTGAGTGATTATTAGTAAATGAAAAAATGATATTAATGGTGAGCTTAAATAAAAACCAATAAGAAGTTAATCAGATCAACAGTTTGTAAAAATATTGTAAAAGAGTTTGTGACTGTAGCATCACTCAATAACTATACCAAGAAAAGTTATTACAATCTAAATTAAACCTTTACCTAGACTCAACAACCCATAGACCAACTTAAAGCAAAAATCTTCTACTTCTCTAGAATCTTTAAACTCTATAGATATGAATGCGTCACAGATGACACACATGCGATTATGACTAGAACCTTTGTCCAAAAACCTCCCAACTCGTGAGATTACCTTTTTTTCTTAAAAAAAAAAAAATGGTCCCAACCCGTGAAAGATGGAAAGAAGAGATTGAATGTTAGTTAGAAGGTCCTTAATTTCCTAAAAATTGCATTCGATTCCTTGAAAATGGTCTTCACAGCATGGTTATTAAAACTTAAAATTGGTTTATAATTCGAAAAATCGTACCATTTCATGATCTGAAATCCCTTACACGATTCAAATTGTATTAAATAATTACACAAATCAATAGGATCAGGCTGGGATTGGTATCTAGACCATAAATTGGAAGTAATTATCAATTTTGAGGATTAAAAATAGAAGCAAAGTAAAAGGAGAAGCTCATATTCTACATATCAATGTTAAATTGGTCCAAAACACAGAGCCTGCTCTAATCTTAGTAAACGACTTTGTCAATTACTAAGTATTGGGTTTTAATGACTTGTAAGTAATTGAGAATATTATGCTATATAAAATTTCAATACCGTCAATTAACGATGATATTATAATATTATTTATATTACATTAATTTCACCCCAGATAATATTTCCTTTCTTCATTAGAATCGGCCTATATATGAAAAGATTTACCCTTGTGATTCCTAAAGATTATTACCAAGAAGGCTCTGTCGAGTGTCGTGTCGTGTCTGATAGAGAAGTATCGAAGTTGAATTTGAGCCAAGCCAAACTGAAGTAGTTGCCCAAATTTCGTTATCTAGAGGGGGATGAATGAGAGAGGACCACGTTGCTAGGTGAGAGTTGTAAGCTTGTTGATTTCATGGGATTGGTTGGCCTCATGGTTGTCGTAAATTTTTTTATTTGTTGTATACTAGATGTGATCACAAAGTATAATAAAAATAAACCCCAAGATGTTGCTCTAGTAGTTTTCAATGTATCTTGAGATCTATGAGTTCTTGGATTTAAACTATTTATTAGCATTTTGGAGTCGCACTTGAGAGATTTTTCTATAACATCTTGTGTGTATAAAACGGGAGAATTGCATATATCTAGGGAATACTTAGGGTGCTCAAAAAATTTGGACACCCAAATAAGTAAAAAAAAGTAAAATAAGAAATAAAGTGATCTAGGTCTCCTTCCTTCTCATAGTGCCATGGTATTTAAAGGTCAACATAAAATAATAAAATAAGAGAGTGAGACTAATCATAACTGAAAATAACTGTATTATGAAAATGTTATAACATCTTCTTATTGTCACTATATTTTCACAATTGCCGAGATCTCAGTTCCTTATAGATCAAAATGAAATAAAATAAAAAGAAATGCTATGTCCTAAACATTTTCACAATAATTTCACGACAAATTTTATGTGGCAAGGTATTTTTGATGGATAAAAAAGTGATATCAATAGTGGGCTCAGTTTAAAACCAATAACAACTTGTCATTTAAAATTTGTTTTAAAAATGTTATGAAGGTAGCATTTCTCTCACATTAAAAAATATATATCTATTCTGATCCTAAAAATTAATGTATTGTGAAAATATTGTGATATTTTGTTGTATTCTTAGACTTCTTTTTTAGTATATAGAGTCAAATTGGGTGAGCCAAAATTCACAGTTTCATGCACAATTTTCTTGTGTTTTGTTTTGTTTTGTTTTTCTTTTTTTTTTCTTTTTTTTTAATGCATAATTTTAAAACCAGTAATAATTTTTCACCTAAGATTTGTTGTGAAAATGTTGTGGATGTAAAAAAAAAAAAAATCAAACTAGGACCTACCACAGCTGGAAATAAAAAAATATTACAAAAATGTTATGACATTTTATTGTGTTCCTAAACTTCTTTTTTGTGTGAAATTTTGTTGTGTTCCTAGGCTTCTTTTTTTGTTTAGTCAAATTTGGTAAGCCAAAATTCATTTTTTTAGCCACAATTTTCTTCAATTAGCTTTTTATTTTATTTTTTATTTAAATGCACGATTAAAAGTGGTTAGTCCAATTTAAAACCAGTAACAATTTACCACCTAGGATTTATTTTGAAAATATTATAAACATAGCATTACTCTAAAATAAAATAATAAAATATCAGACTAGGACCCACCATAATTAGAAATAAAGGTATTGTAAAAATATCTTAACATTTTATTGTGTTCCTAGACTTCTTTTTTGGTTTAGTCAATTTGTTGAACCAAAATTCATTGTTTTATGTATAGTTTTTTTAGGTTGATTTTTATTTTAACACATTGTTTCAAGTTAAAAAAAAAAAAAAAAAAAATTGTTTTACACACAAATTGACGAAGTAGCACTTTCCTCCTTTATGTTTGGGGCAGTTTCATTCCCCCCCTAAACTAAAGTTAAATAATTTCCTCCTTTATATTTTGTAAATGAGCATATACCCCTATTTTTACTCTCTTAGTTAAACCCTAATGAAATCTTATAATTCCTAAAATATTCCATTGTATAATGTCTAAAATACTCATACTAAATTTTAATGTTCCAAAAAATTTCTTCGTTTATTTTGAATTTTATGTGGTAGACTGGTAGTCATGCTTGGAAAGTTAGTGTTGAATATTATTATTATTATTATTAGCAACGTGATGTGTTATACCATGTTGTGTATGCTAGAGTGGATGCGGAAGGAGAAGCATAGAATAAGAACACTGAGAACATGAGGGTTACGTGATTCAGTTTTGACGGCCTACATCCACGGAGGAATCCCTAAGGGCTACATCTTTATTGTATGAGAGTGTAGTACAATAATCTCTTGTGTTACAATGAACCCTAACATGAGTATATATAAGCGACTAAATCCTAGACTACTAGTACAAGCAGGAATGGGCTTGGGCCTATTACATTGGGCTAATATGTCTAATATATATCTCTAACAGTTAGAATAATGATATATGGTGTTCTATTTGTTATCTAGAGAACACTAATTTATTAGGTTTAAATCTTCTAGACTTATAATTTTATCTAATTGAAACTTTGATGACATATGTCTTTTGTTATTTTTTTTTTAATTTCTTTTCCTGCTTAAAAGGGTGTTCATTAAAAATAAGTAAGCTAAACATCGTAGTTAGACTCATAAAATAGGACAATAAAGAATGAAGTATGAATAATAAAATCTTCATCGTAGATGATTGCAAGAATTTAATTTGATGAAGATCTTCAAAAAAACTATAGCATATATCATCATTTATTGCGAAAATTTAAATATTATAAAAAAATAATGACATTCATTATCATTCTTTGTAGCATTTTTTGGTGAGTTGATATTACATTTAGTAAATAGGTTCTAAGAAATTATTATAATAAATAAATATTCAAATAGCTATTTTAAATTTAAGTACATGACTTCATACATATTCAACAACCAAAAAAAAAAAAAATCTATATTAATTTTCTCATTAAAGGGGCAGCACGTGTCTTGCATGTGCAACCCACACTAGTGTTATATAAAATTTCAATACCGTTAGTTAACGATGATATTATAATATTATTTATATTATATTAATATCACCCCAGATAATACTTCCTTCTTTATTAGATTCGGCCTATGTACGAAATGATTTACCCTAGTGATTCCTATAGATTATTACCAAGAAGGCTCTGTCGTATCTGATTGAGAAGTATAGAAGTTGAATTTGAGCCAAGCCAACCTGAAGTAGTTGCCCAAATTTCGTTGTCTGGAGAGGGATGAATAAGAGAGGACCATGTTGCTAGGTGAGAGTTGTAAGCTTGTTGATTTAACCTACTGGTTCATGGGATTGGTTGGCCTCATGTTTGTCGAATTTTTTTTTATTTGTTGTACACTAGATGTGATCACAAAGTATAACAAAAATAAACTCCAAGGTGTTGCTCTATTAGTTTTCAAGGTATCTTGAGATCTATGAGGTCTTGGATTTAGACGGTTTATTAGCATTTGGGGTCGCCCTTAAGGGATTTTTCTGTAATTATCTTGTATATATAAAACGGAAAGATTGCATATACCCAGAGAATACTTAGGTGCTCAAAAAATTTGGACACCCAAATTAGTAAAAAAAAGTATAATAGGAAATAAAGTGATCTAGGTCTCCTTACTTCTCATAGTGCCATGGTATTTAAAGGAGCATCATTTTGAACCAATCCCAATAAGTCTGTAAGGGATATGAGGTAAGTTGAAAGGTCATACAAAACTAGGACAACTAAGGGTAGATGGGGGGAGGGGAAGAGGGAAAAAAAAAGATGCCTATGACATAAAGGGCATGAAATTCCAAGAATGTTGGAGGTTGAATTGAGAAATACTCTAGTAGGTTTTCCCAATCTATTTTCCACAATGAGGAGTTTTAATCTCTCATTGATTTTCCCTCGGCTCCATTGGAGTTTTAATTCAGAAGCTCCAAGAGGACTATTGGGGTCAATGGCTATGATGTTGTAAATCTGAAACTAAATGAATTACCAGAGTTTTGGGATCCAAATTAAGCTGTCAATATTATAGAACAAGATCCTCTATATTTCAAGTCAACTGGATGATAGAAATCACTTTTATTTTGGGTTAATGAGGTTGCAAATTTGAAGCTCAATGAATTACCAAAGTTTGGGAGCGAAATTAACCTGTCAATATTATGGAACAAGATCCTCTTTGTTTCAAGTCCTCTTCATGTTACTCATTTGATAGTTAAGATTTTATTTTATTTATATGTATAGTGTACAAACTACCACATTATTTAAAATTTCGAATGAAGAGATAGTCTATACACAACTTTAAATTTGCAAAATTTAATCTAAATCTAAATTATGAAATGGATCTACTTTAAATGGAAATAATATTTTTCCCAAAATTAATAGTTTGAAGTAGATGAACGCATACAATATAAGTGGCAATAACATCTCCAAAGTAAGCAGAGAAAATGCCAATATCCCATTATTGTTGCTATCAAACTCATCATCCGAGAAAATTTTGGAGCTCCTACCTTTCCGAGGAGGCTTAAAAGAGCTTATTAGTATTCATTCAAGCCTCCAAGACTTATCCCATATTAGAACTAACCATCTCATTACAATGAGACAAAAGCACCCTGTTCGCTATCAAGGTCTTGGTGGTATACGTGATATTATTTATCACTGTTATTTAGCGTGGAATTCACAGTAGAGACTTTTTTTATTTATTATTAAACAAATTTTATTCCCAATTTGCCTCGTGACATTTCGTATCTATTTGAATACCATTTATTTGCTAAAAATTAAAAACTTATTTCAAAATAATTTTTTAAAGACAAAATATTGTAGCAAAACCCATGACTACATTTTTTAGTTTTTGGTGGTCTGTAAACAGTACTTATGGGATCCACTAAAAAACGTAAAATGCAGAAAACTCTGTACGCAAACGCACGCTTAATCTTAGCCCGATGAATCTGATCACTAATAGCCCGATGAATCTGATCAATATTCAGAATCAGAATACAGATTGCATGGAAGAAAATGATATGCCATCTTGTGGGAAGAGATTGATTTAGGTACCAATAATGTTTTCATGAAAATCTTTTTCATTGTCATCTCATCAGTCGATAAAATCAAAATGTCCCCTCAAACCAATCAGAAAACAGGGATCAGCCTTTCTATAAATGGAAAACAAAAATATACGTAAGCCTACATACAATTCAAAAAATCAAATCTATCTCCAAGATTCTTGTTTCTTGATAAGCTCTTTCAAAAGCATGGTCTCGGCGTGCTACCAAATTTCTTGGAGACAGTGCCGAATGTGGGACCCACCTTAATAGAAACCAATCAATGGTGTACACCGAACACAGACCAAAGTCGATCATTGCTGGGGTCCTTGATTTAAAATATATGCGTGTCCCCGTGTGATGAGAATCCTCACGAAATAAAATAGTCTTTTTATTTTATTTTATTTATTTTTTTCTTAAATGTGAAACTTTAGTAATTGATGATTCTCAGTCCAATGATATGATTGAGAATGGATTGAATCACATGTGGGGGGGGTCCATCCAACTTGTTTGTTACTGAATGAGGACTGAATAATAATAGCTTTTATAAGTATATGCAAATTAATTAACAATATAAGGTTCTTTGCCTAGATTTTCTGCCATTCTACATGGGGTAGTGATGAGTCCTGTGAGTACTTGTGACTAGAATCACTAGATTGAAAGCCATGTTCTATGTTTTTAGAAAATTGGGATCTGATTGATGGGGCCTTATTATGGAATTTTAGTTGTACTTGATTTATGATGTTGAGATAAGAAAAAATTTAAAAAAAAAAAAAAAAGAGATACAGAGAAGAAAGAAATAAGATTTAAAGCTTTGATCAGTTAGTCTTGAACCCTACCTTAGGATGTGTTTGTTGGGAAGTAAAATAGAGTGGATGGAAAACTTTGGAGAGAAAATGAAAATGAAATTTTTTTTAGAATGTGTTTGGATAGATGGAAATGAAAGAAAATAAATGGTGGGGTCCAGGTATTTTCTCCCCAAACCCATCAAAAAGTTTTCTCCCCAAAATGAAGAGAAAACTAAAAGGAGAAAATAAGACTGCTTAATTGACGAAAATAAGCATGTGTAGTTGCACATGGGCTTTATCCTTACGTTGCTCTTCTTCACACTTTTTTTTTTTTTGATTTACTGGGCAGGTGTACGTTGCCCATATTCTGCTCTTTTTTTTTTGTTGCTTTTTTTTTTCTTTTTTGTTTAGATGTGATTTTTTTTTAACATGATTTTTTAAAATAAATTTAGGTGATTGCTTCTTTTTTTTCTTTTTTTTTTATCACTTTTTTTTGTTTTAATTGAGTATCATTTTTTAACAAGGATATATGAGTAAATTTATACAAACTCACTTTTTCCATCCCTCCACTTTTCCACTCCCAACCAAACAAAAATGAGGGAAATTAAAATCTTTTTTATCATCCCACTTTTCCACCACTCTAACCAAATGAAGCCTTAGTGTGACTACAAAATGTCATTATTACTTGTTAATATTTTCTTTTAAAAAAACCAACTAGAAATAGAAGTAACTTAGGCTGAGTCATTTTATATACTTTTCTTTTTGGTCGAGGAAAACGTCATTTAATATAACTTGTTTAAGTCTTAAAAGGTATTGATTGTAGTTGTTGAATTGTATTATATTTAAACAGACTCATAAGAGAACTTTGAAAACCATTTTTTTCAACCTCAAATGATGAGTTTGACGAGATTATCATTATTTAATAAAAGATAGGGTTTGGGCCATCAAGTTTGCTAGATAATAGTGACCTTACCATTAAATTATGATTCTTACGAGCTAGTTTGGGAAGCATAATTATACCTTGATTGAATCCCCAAAAGTAACTTGATTTCAGTGGTTGATTAGTACTATTGGAATATGTAAACTTTTATGAGAATTATCTAGATATAACTTTTTAAAGTTCACATAAATTTCGGGAGTTTCTTTCTTTCTTTGTCTCTTATTATATACTACTTGGACCGCAACATTAGCTCTATGTTTATCTTATAATGTCTTATCAAACGTCACTTTGTTAGAGAGACTAGCATTGAGATAATGAAGATTATTCTTGTTGGTATCGTATAAGTTGCTTCTAATTTATGAATCTAGAAAGCTAAATCAGTATCAAAACTTTTCATAAACTGGAATTAACATTATTTCCAAAACACTTGACAAGGAAAAAAAAATGCAAACATAACGAATCCATTAATTCCAGAGGCTCACTAGGCTCTATACTTTCTAGGGCATCAGCATCAAACAAAAAGAGAACGAGATGGGCAGTCAGCAGTGTGTACGTTTTTTACTCTATCAAATTGCAGAGACCACATAATTGGAGGAAGGACACAGAAAAGGCTTTCCTAAAGTTGAACTGTGATGCAAAATAATCGAAAACCCTCCACTAACTCATTACTCATCCAACCAAAAAGAAGCCTTTTCCATTTGAAGGCTAGCTATGCCTTGCACGTAACCATAAAATATCCATTCCAAACTCAACTCAGAATCGAATTGTTCCCTGCTTTCAATTATGCACACATTGATCATGAGTTTTTCTCACTTCTGCTATTGGAGAAGCTGGTTCTTAACAATGATGCCCACGTTATAGTGTTCAACAGTTCACACTCATATTTTTCATACGCATTATTATGACATGGGAATCGCCTGAAGATGAGCTTTTTTATATAAAAAAAAAACATGTGTGTGTGTGTGTGTGTGTGTGACATTTGCATCAGCTTTATTAAGTTAATTGTATCGGGTTTGTCACTATTACTAGGGTTGAATTGTGGGCTTTTAAGGGACTTTATCGTGTTGTTTCTGTAGCTCTTTCTGCTGTTATAATAGAATTGGATGCTCTTACTCTCTTTTAAGAAGATTAAGTGTGTTTTTGCCTTTTTGGAGAAGTGAATTAGCATATGTTTTGAGTACAACTTATTTAATTTTTTTATTAAAAACTTCTTGCTGAAAGTATTACAGAAAAATGTAAAAATTTATATAAAGTAAGCAGTGACTCATATGGAACTCACAAATAGTAGAAAAAATAAATAAAAGTTAAATAAAGTAAGTATGTGACTCACAAGAGAACCGTAAATAGTAGGAAAAATAAGCAATAAACTGACTTATAGGTGTGGTTTGGATTACGCGTCCACGTCTGGCGTTTTGCTTCTCTTTTTTTTTTTTTTAAGCCGCTTATGTTGACTTTCAAAGACAAAATTTACTGTTCATGAACAGTGTATACACTGTTCATGCACTGTTCACGTATTTAAAATATTAAAAATGGGTTCCACGATATTATTCACACATTTGAAAATTATTTTGCTACAGTGTTTTCAGTTTTCAGTTTTCAGCTTCAGCAAAAATAAGTTCAATCCAGACGAATCCATAATTTAATCCCAAATATGCACTTTGTGTAGACTTCTTGGTGTTTTGGGGGTGGAACCTTTCAGATGACTTTGGTCTTTTCTCTTTCCCTTCCTTTGAAATTAGAAATGACAACAGGGTAGGTTTTTTATTCTTCGCTCCCAAGGCCTACTGAACAAGATTTAAGGTCTAAGACGATAATTATAAGTGAGATATTTATGTGAATTTATGTTTCAATTATTGAATTATTTCATGGAAAGATGGAATGATTTTTTTTTTTTTTGGTAAATGATAAAACAGCTTTTGTACGTGAGATAGGGAGAAAGATGAATATGAATTCCTTAAATTTTAGCTAGAAAAACACTTTTTTCAGAAGAAACTATTTAAATTGGTGTAAAGTATATATTATTTTGTTTTGTTATACAAATATAGCATTATACTTTAAGAGCAAAATTATGGAATCCTTTTTTAAATGAGGTCCTACGCAGTTGCCAAGGGATTGAGCGGTAGTGCCTGCCTGCTCCCACCCCTTGCTCCTGTTGTAGGTTATAGCAAGTACTCGCCAGTACCTGCCTCACTCCATCCCAATTTCGTATTGTGATATATCAATAACTTTGTTAAATTAAAATTATGTTAAGTTCAAGGGTCATATTCTAAAATCTTTTGCCCTTGAATAAGACTTTGGCTGTGTATGGTTTGATTGAAAATATTTTATGGAAAACATTTTACAGCTTTACGGCTGTTTGGGTGGATTGAAAAATTCTGTTAACCTGAAATCATTTTCCCTTTGTAAAATAGGACTAGCTTTGGTGTAAAACGAACTACACTTCTATTTTCCTACATTTTTGTTTGTTTGGATTTTTATATTGAAAATTTTCTATTATAATATTTGTTTGGATGCTGGGAAAATGTAAGAAACTAGTAGAAAATGTATTTTCGAGAACATTTTCAGGAACATAACTAAACATCTGAAAATATTTTCTAAAGCCTTTTTCGGAATGCAACCAAACTCTTGAAAATATTTTGTTTTCGAAAATATATTTTTACCTGAAAATATTTTACGGTCATAAAATATTTTACACATCGAACCAGACATAGTCTTAGCATATTCAAATTCCACTTTAAAATATTTGGAAAAGAAACCAGTAAGAGCAGCTTCTTTTAAACTGAACCAATGCATGAATAGGCTTTCTATAGCCCAATGGAACTTAGACCTTAAAAAGATAAAAGGCTTTTGATTTGAGCCTTAAATCGATTGACGGATGGAGGATTAAGGAATTGATAGCCAGCCACAGACCGCAAATCAAATTTAGCAATTGCCATAGATGAACGATGGACCAAGTAAAACGGCCCTGTACTTATTACACAAGCACAGTAAAATTGCGGAGATTCAACAAAAAAAAGCAGCGTTGGACCAAATAAAATGGGCCTCATACCAAATAACAAGCCCAGTTAAGATTGTTTATAGATTTAACAATTGTGGCCGAACCAGAGCCAGGCTAAGTTTCATATTTGGGTCAGGTTTGAGTAAATTGGTGGTGCCTCATTATCTCGTATCAGAGTGAAGAGGTGGTGGATATGTTAAGCCCATTCGATATTTGCTTGACGATCAAAATTTTAATGCTAATGCTCTGGCCTCTTGTACAGCAATAACAACCGGTTATGTGGATGATTTTGGGCTTCTTTGACTGTATTTTGGGTTTTATGCAATTTTAGATAAGCCAGTACAAATGATCTTTTTGATTATATAATAGGAATCTCGTGACCCTCTTTATAAATGATTAAGTCTACCACCATGCCAATTTTTATAACTTTGTTACAATTTTATCCCGTGGCAACTCGTGAATGGTGGAAATAAAATGATAAGTCTATGTGGGTCCATGATTCTACCACTCACAAGTCACTACGTAACAAAGTTGTAATAAAATTGTAAAAATTGGTTTACTACTAGTCATACTCAATAAATTTTTTAGACAGGTGGAGTATGGTCTAGGCCTTGGTACATAGATCTATTTTCTCAAAAAAAAAAAAAAAAAAAAAAAAGGTACATAGATCTAGAGTCGGTCCTGGCGTTTTGAATTTTTTACGTTTACGTGGATGGGCTTTGCATTAGGTGCATTTGCACATTCTTCGGTGCATATTATAATACGATTAATGAAGTGAAGTATTCATTATAGTTATATGGTAGAGCCGTAGAGGTAGAGGGAGCACGTCCAAAAGTGAGATTATATGCATTTCATTAGAAATATTTTTTGGCTGCCAAAGGCCTTGTAGCTGAATTGACACCTTCCGATGTACAAAGAGTTTGGGGGTTTAGGGGGGAAAGGATTCGAGTTGCGGGATTAGCAGCATTAATTGAGCAACAATTGCTAAAACAAGTCCATCACTATTACAGTACATGCTTTCCAGGTACTATGAAATAGGGGTGTGCAGAAAACCCACCGACCCACCAAACCCGACCCAATCCAACCCGACCCACCGGGTTGGGTCGGTTTTTAAGGCTTGGTGGGTTGGGTTGGGTTACAAAAAAATTTTTTATGGCGGGTCAGGTTGGATTTGGGCCATAAAATTACAAACCCGCCAAACCCAACCCGACCCACCCATATTTAATATATATTTAAAATATATTTTATATTTAATAATTTTTTTAAATCAATTGTATATATTTAATAAATATATATATATATATATTATATTTAATAATTTAAAAAAAATTGTAGAGCTGCATTTCTTCAGTTCTTCCTACTAATACTAATTTAATATATATATATATATATAATATATTATATAATTAATAAAATTTGTAAATAGCTAATTCTTCCTATCCTATATAAAAGCCAATTAGTTTACACAAATCCTAATAAATTACTATTATTGTTTAGTCATTAGTGTTGTTTGCCTTTAAGGAATTACATTGATACTAATCTTTAGGATTTTTTAATATATTAGTGTATATACATTTTTTTCTACTCAATTTAATAATAATAATCATAAAAATTTGTCAAACCCATGGGTTCAACCCGACCCAACCCGACCCATGTGGGTTGGGTTGGGTTGGGTTAAACTTATATGACGGGTTGGGTTGGGTTGAAATATTTTTGACCCACCATGGTGGGTTGGGTCAAAAAATCCCCTCAACCCGACCCATGCACACCCCTACTGAAACAAAATCTCTCTAAATATTTGAACCTCAAACTTTATATATAATTAATAATATGTGGTGTGGGTGTATGTTCCAAATACTTTTATTATTCTTTATTTTCTAGCCATTAGGAATTTATATTGGGCTATAAAGGATAAAATAACCGTTGGCCAATTATGAAAAAATAATTCTTGAGTTATAATGGATAATCTAGCCGTTGGACTTTTATGAGTTTTTAGTAACCAACAACTATAAGTTATTATTGTCATGAGTAGCCTATATAGTATCTATCACTACACTTTTTCCTATAAGTCTTTTCTATTACTCTATATTTTCAAATATATAATTTATATTATCTTTCTCTTCTACATATTTTTCTACAATTTATATCTGTTCTAAGGAAAGGCAATAGAGGGTTGTTCTTGAACCTTCATGAGTGGAAGTGCATCCATCACGAAGGCTAATACTATAATCTAATCCTAGAGAATCGTTTGGCCAAGAGAATCAGTTGCACCGAATTTTACTCTAAATGACACGAATCAACCTTTATGGACAATGCTTTTGCAATATGATTCTATAGCATTATTAAATCATTTTAAACTCTTTTTTATTATTCTTTATTTTTCTAGCAATTGGGAATTAATGTTGGGTAATAAATGATAAAATAGCCGTTGGGCAATTATGATTGATGATGCACAAAAATCAGTAAGCTAGAATGTTTTGAACTATGATGATGGTTGTAAATCTTGAAAAGAAAGAAATAACTATCAAAGATGATCGGTGTGACCCGGCCAAGGACCCTCCAACGGTTAAATCAGTTTTCTCTCTAGAACATAAGGATGAGAAATAGTAAATGGTCAGAACTTACCTTTGGTAGATGGGGTTTGTTCGTTTTTATAGAGATTTTTACGTGGGTCTACTTGTTTAGGACCAATCACCATCATGGGTGATGTTGGTAGTTAATGAAGAAAATGGGACATGTGGAAGGAAGTGTATGGAATTCCTTTCACGTGTTAAGCAACGTGTCATGTTTTACTTATGTGAAACCTTTGGAGAATTTCTTGTAGAATTTATCAAGTATAATTTTATCGTCCATGCGTACGGTCGTCTAAATAAACTCATCCATGAAGAACTCCCTTCATCGTATCACTTAGTTATCAACGAATGTGTATGTTCTCCTTCTCAGATGACTTGGTACAGGCATGGCTGAACTCTGGACAACAACACAAGGACGAGTAATTAAAAATAGCTGTTAGGCAATAATGGGTAACATAGTCGTTGAGCTTTTATGAGTTTTTAGTAACCAATAATTATAGGCTATTATTATCATGAGTAGTCTATACAGTACCCATCACTACACCATTTTCTAAGTTTTTTTTTTTTTTTTTTTTTTCTTCTATTACTCTGTATTTCCAAATACATAATTTCTATTCTCTTTCTCTCCCACATATTTTTCTACAATTTATATTTGTTCTGAGGAAGGCAATAGAGTGTTCTTCTTGAACCTTTGTGAGCGGAAGTGCGTCCATCACGAAGGTTGATACTACAGTCTAATCTTAGATGATTATTTAGTTAAAAGAACTGGTTGCACCGAGTTTTACTCTGGGTGGCACAAATCTGTTGGGTTACATGTGTGAGTGAAGTTCCACATTGAATAATGATGAGAAAAATAACTAGTTAACATAATATAATTGAGCACATGTCCATTAAGTTTAGGCCTTTTGGGTTAAAGTGTATCTTTATATCTTATATTAATCACTCAAGGAAGTTATCCAAGGTATTTATCTCCCTAGCAAGTGGTATTAGAGTTTATGGTGGTGTGGGACAAAAGTGGTAAGATTATCGAGGTTCCTTTCACAGTTGGAACGGGTACGGCATGTGTGTGCTTGGAGTCCTTTCTCAAATGAAGCAGGGCAGGTCTCTTTTGCAGTTGGAGCAGAGACGGTATATTTCACGTAGCAAGCTCATAAAGCCTATGCAAACGATTTTGGAAAATTTCCAACAAAGGAATGTTACTAATGATGCTAAATAATGGTGTGACGTGAGGGTCCCATGAACATGGATGTGTGTGTGGGGTTGACACAGGATTCCTATGGATGGCATATGAGAGGCCAATGGATGGAAGGTTGATGAAGATAAAAGCCCATAAGGCAAGGGGGGGCGAGCATGATTTGTTCATGGCCCATGGAGAGGTCTTGAAATCCATAAAGAGGCAAAGACTCACACATGAGAGGGAGATTGTTGGGTTACACGTATGAGTGAAGTCCTATATTGAATAATGATGAAAAGAATGAGTGGTTAATAAAACATAATTAAGCACATATCCATTGTACTTAAGCCTTTTGAGTTAAAGTGTGTCTCTATATGTTATATTAATTATTTAAGAAAACTCCCCCAAGGTATTTATTTCACCAACACAAATCAACTTTTTAAGGACAACGCTTTTGCAGCGGGATTCTATAGTATTGTGAGATTCTTTTATATATTATGTCTTTGCTAATTATTTGGGATATCATTTGTTGTATTAAAACTTATTTGTCCACTAAAATATTTCCAACATAATCAACCTAAACTAGAGAAACATGGCGCATCTGATTTAAGTAATTGAGTAAAAAAAGGCACCTATTTATTTATATATTTTAATTTTGAGTTTTAGAACTATGTATATAATATAATGGACTCTCTCAGTGTAACGTCCCCTCCCTCTAAAAAATAATTTAAAAAATCCCCTCTTGCTCATTGCAATTTGCAAGCTTGCGTCTTTTTCGGCAATCATTTGAGCAAATTAGTAGAACAAATCCAAAACTCCAAAATTTGGTCAGACTTTTAGACAAAGTTGACATTCGTATTTTACAAGTTAAAAAAATCCATTTAAAAAATCGTTATATTAGTAATTTGACAAAGATTATTAGTAATGTACTATAGAATGAATTCGCACATGGGCAAAATATTTTTGGCAAATGTGGTCAACGAAAACCTACTTATTGTCCCAAAACTTGTGAGTGCTTACATTGTCACATTCCCATGTATAATTTAATGGCGAAAAACACATTTTGGTCCCTACATTTTCAGTCGATTCCCGTTTTAGTCCCTAAGTTTTTTTTTTACCGCTTTTAGTCCCTCTCCTGAAAAACGGTTCCATTTTAGTCCCTACCGTTACATCATAAACGGATATTGCTAATGTGGCAAATGGCATGCACTATTGGCCTGACGTGGTCATTAAAATAATAATAAAAAATGCAATGTCAGCATTTAAATTAAAAAAATTAATTTATTAATTTTAACTAAATAAAAAAAAATTAAAAACAGAATTACAAACTAAAAATCATATGAACTAAGATCTAAGTGTGTCGTGAACAAGAACACCAAGAACACAAACTCAAATTCAAGAACACAAACCCAGAAATTAAAAAAAAAAAAAAAAAACCATCAAAGCATGATAATGTGATCTGTGCTAAAAGAACAAACATAGCCTTGAATTTCCTCACAAATTAAGTTCTGTACATTTAAGTAGAATTAAAAGCATCTGATCTGAAATGTTAGTACAAAAGATTTTGTTCAACTATCGAGATAATAAGAAAAAACGCATCCAGTTGATAAAAACAAAATTTTTTTCAAATCTCTTAAATATTTTCAAACCTGACCAAATCAGAGCAGTGGAGAATGGTATGGAATGTCAGAAAACTGTTGTCCCTCTCTTCCTCTTCGTTCTCTCATCTCTGAAACAGAGCAAGCAAGACCCAAACCCAGAACAATTCATTTCTCCATCTCTGATACACTAGCACTAAACTAAGAAAAACACAGCAAACCCAGACCCAAACCCAAAAAACACAGCAACTCAGACCCAGAAAACACAACCAAAACCCACTAACACCGGCAACCCAAACCCACGAATCAAGCACCTATACCGCCACAACCAATACCCACAATCGAGCACCTTACAAATCAAAAATTCAGCAACCCAAAAGACAAAAATAGAAACCAAATAGAAACCCACAGCAACCCATGACAAAAATAGAAACCCAGCACCACGGCAAAACAAGCACCACAACCACGACCCACGGCCAGACCGACGGCGACACCCATGATCCCACGAATCGAAGCACAGATCGGAGCACGATCGCACGAATCGAAGCACAACTGGAGTACAGATCTCCATGCTAATGACCCACGCCGATCTCCACACTGATATCACCTCAACTCTAATGCCCAAGCTAATGCCCTCGCTGGTCAAAAAGTTTCAAGGTTGGGTTCGGTCTCAGGCATGGGAGAAAGGAAGGGATGGGGCTGAGTGAGCTGAGAGTTTTTTCCGTTGTTGTGTCCTATTGAGGGCTTTTTTTCTTTTAATAACAAACCCAGAGCTGCGTTTTATAAAACGCATAAAACATCAAAGCATGATAATTTTTTTTTTTTTTAATTTTTGGGTTTGTGTTCTTGGATTTGAGTTTGTATTCTTGGTGTTCTTGTTCAAGACACACTTAGATCTTAGTTCATATGATTTTTAGTTTTTAATTCTATTTTTAATTTTTTTTTATTTAGTTAAAATTAATAAATTAATTTTTTTAATTTAAATGCTGACGTGGCATTTTTTATTATTATTTTAATGACCACGTCAGGCCAACAGTGCACGCCGTTTGCCACATCAGTAATATCCGTTTATGATGTAACGGTAGGGACTAAAATGGAACCGTTTTTCAGGAGAGGGACTAAAAGCAGTAAAAAAAAAACTTAGGGACTAAAACAGGAATCGACTGAAAATGTAAGGACCAAAATGTGTTTTTCGCCTAATTTAATCGAAGTAAGGTGGAAATTTTATGGACCAATACAAAATAGCAAGAATTTTCTATTGAAATTTAACTGTTATTGAAAGTTTTGAAACAACAATTTCCCCCCCCCCCCCTTAATTTTGAAATATAATCGATCATATCATATCCAATTACATGATAATTATGTCTTACCACCTTTAAAACTTTCAACTTTCAACTCCGATATGTAACATGATGAGACTATTGTACGGAAGGAATAAAGAAAACCACTTCTAAGTATTATTATAGCTCTTAAAAGAAACCTAAATAGGTATCTAATTCTAAACTTTCAGTAAAAATGAAAAAAAAAAAAAAAAAAAAAAAGTATCTAATTCTAAAGTCTAAACACATCTATTAGAGCTCTTAAGCTTTCAAGGTTTTTTTTTTTTTTTTTAATTGAGTCATATTGACAAAAGTTTTAAGCCTTAAAATATTTTTAAAGGCTTATATAACGTATTTATTACATAAACAAAAAGGGAACAAAAAATAAAAACAATGTTTTTCATGAACTAAGATTTATCCCTCTAAAACAATTGCAGAAACAATACAAAAACACTATTTTCTTGTACCTTGTAGTCCTACTTAGTTTTGTGGCCTTATTTTTTCAATAAAAATTTAGGGGTGCAAGAATTTTCACAGTTACTATTGACATGATATGTCATGATTGATGCATAATATAAATGGTATCATTGGTCGTTAATAATATTTTTTTTTTTTGTACATCTCTTAGCGTAAGAAAAATACTTGCTTCAAAAACTAGACAAAGCCAAGAAACATGTCTCATCTCAAGTCCAATGTTCATCACTTCCGTTGACATTCATGTGTCCCAAGCCCAGTGTTCAAGTACTCATAAAGAATTCCCACCAACCAACCAAATGTTTGTTGTCCTAATCCCTTAAATTTGGCAAATTTAAAAAAAGGGGGCATTTTCTTTAGGAAAGCAAATTTGAGTTACCCCTATTGGAGAGAGGTAACATCAACCGACATTAAGGAAGTTCACTGCTTAATGTTAGTTTGTGTTAATATCCAACTACTATAACTGATATTCCTTACTATCAATAGGTCTAATGGTGACCCTAACATCATTATATATAAGAGCATCGGAGGACTGAGGACTGATATGATTTTCACAAACCATTCTTTTGTAGGTATGCTAAATTTCGCGACCCCAATCAATGGAAAAACCCAATCAAATTCAAGTACGTGTTAATCAACAAAAGAGCCTAGACAATAATGAAACCATATAAAAAAAAAAAGACAATTACGTAACTTTTTGAAAAAGATTGTCAAATTCTTGTGTTAGCTCTTATTTTCCTTATTTAATTTCTATCTAGAATCACTGAATTTACAAGTAATACCTGCTTGATCGTGGTACTCCAACTATATCTTAACCAAAAAAAAGAAAAAGAGAATCATTAAATCCTTTGGAAAAATGCCAAAAAAAGAGAGAAGGGCATGAAAAACAAATCTTCTAGACTTCTAGTCTAGTAATAGTAGTATTAAAGAGCACCAATATATATATATAATAAATCCATCAAATTTCATTTTACACAGTAAAACAGAATTGCAGTATTGAATTCCTTGGGAAAATTTACCCCACAGTAAAAAAAAACAATAAAATAAAAAAAAACACAGTTTATGACGAATCAGGAGGCACCACGTGGATAAAGATGGAATCAGAAAATGTCAAGGATCTCGAGGATCGAACGGTTGCAGAGGGGACACGAACCTCGATTCAACCAAAGCTCCCTCGAACACACCCTGCAAAAAGTGTGCCCACATGGTATGAACGCTGCGCCTTTCTTCCTCACCATGCACACGCAGCACACCGAATCATTCCCCTCCACTCCACCTTTCTCTCTCTCTTTCTCCTTCTCCGTCATCATCGTCGTCTCCTCATCTCCACCGTCCGTTTCCTCCAGCAATCTCATCAACGAAACCCTGAACGGCGTTCCCGGTGCTGACGTCGTCCCCCCTACGGTGCTGTCTGTAGGCCCCACTGATGCCACTCTCTCCGGTTCATGCGACGCACGAAGTTGTCTCTCAGCTGCCAACGCGGCAGCTAAGTTCATACCCGAACCCGACGTAACCGGGCTCACGCAAAGCGGATCCGGGTTCTGACCCGGTGGAGCCTGGCCCAGGCCCACATCGATAACAACCACGTCTTCTTCTTCGTCGTCGTCGTCGTCGTCGTCGACGATGTTGTTGTCTCTAACATTGGTCCCACCGAAAACCCAGGTGGTCCCACAACAGCCCATTCCTTTCAATCCCAGCCGTTCTTTTAGACTCCTCCGCCTTCTCCTCGTTCCATCTACACCGTCCATTTGCTCCCTCAGAAAACACAGAATCGTTCTCGTCTCTCTTTCTCTCACCACCGATTCCTGCAATATCATACCGAGTTGACTCATTTTCACGCAAACCCAGAAGCCAAAAAAAAAAAAGGAATACAAACACACTACTATAGTCTATATATAAATAAAGCAAGAGTGAAAAGGCTTTTTTGTGAGGTACTACATTAATAAAAACCTACAGGTTTAGATCACACAGTTAAGGTGGAGTTGTCCATGTAAATCCCGTGAGTATCTTAAAGTAGCAGCAAGAAGCGTTAAAACCCCACCTCTCTATGTTTAATTCACAGCAGCGAAAGTGACAAAACCAAACATGGAAAAATGGGGTCCAAAGAAAGCAAAGTTGTTTTTTTGCATAGTTGAGAGACTTGAGAAACTTAGGATAGGTCAATAAATACAGTGTTTTAAACTGATTATGAGGTCCTAGCTAACTCAGTCTTTGAAAAAGATGGGATTTTTGGAGAGCTTGGGAAAGAAAAGGAGGACAAGATAGAAAGAGAAGAAGAAAACAAAAAAGGGAAAGGAATTGGAGAGCTACTTTCACAGAGTTTTTTCTGCTTCTTCTTCTTCTTAATTGTCTTGGAGTTGGAGTAAGGGAACCAATTTTTCTTTGTTTTTTGGTAACTTTATACTTTGTTTTGTGGCAGACTTGGCAATATATTAAAATTAAAATTTTTTTTTATTACATTAAAGTAGTATTTATAAATTATAAGTAGCTTGTGGTTTTTGTAACTTGTACATGGTGTTTTGCCGGCCCCGAAATGAAGTCAAAAGCCATTGAAGCCGGCGCGTCAACCAAGGTTTTGCCACATGGCATCTCCATCACCTAATAATCAGAACTTTGGATAATAATATAATATTATTAATATTAATATTAAAATGAACTTTAAAGTTTACACGTTATATATCTATAAGTTTGGATTTGTTTGTTGCTCAAAAAAGAAAAAGTTTGGATTTGTTTCTAAATTACTAGTTCTTTATTTTTCAAATTTTATAATTTATATCATTATTATTAAATTTCATTTTTTAAAAATTATAAAGGTTATACCAATCATATTTTGGTCGTTAATTTATTTGAAAATGACGTTGTTTTAAAACATATATTTTTTGGTCTATAATTTATTAGTATTTAGAAATACATTTTCTTTTTTGTGGGTTGATAATAAAATTATAAAAAAAATTATTCATTGGAGGAGTATATTAACATTACTATAATAGACAACTGATAGTTTAAGTTACAAGTTGTAATTTAATTCCGTTTTTTTTTATATTAATATTTTTTTTAAATGAATAATTTTTTATAAAATAATTTTTTTAGAAAATTAACTGGTTTTCCTATTTTTGGTAGCAATATAGGAAAATGAGTATATTAACATTACTATAATTGATAGTTTAAGTTGCAAGTTGTAACTTAATTTTGTTTGTTTCGACATTAATATTTTTTTTTAAAATAAATCATTTTTCATAAAACACTTTTTAGAAAACTATCTTATTTTTCTATGTTTGATAACAATCTTAAAATGAGTTGGAAAAATATTTTTTGATTTCCCTTATTTAGCCCCACGTGAGATAATGTTGTTTTCCAATTTTAATAATTAAAAAAAAAAAAAAAAAAAAACCAACTCAATCTCATTTTAAGTTAAATAAAGAAAGTTAAAAGATTGTTTTTTCTTAATTCATTTTTTATGATACTACCAAACATAGGAAAAAAAAAAAAAAAAACTATCTCCACATGAGGTTATCCATTTAAACCATTGGAGAAAATTAATGATCAACTCCTCCCTCCTCTTAAATTATATAAAAAATGATTAATTTTAAAGGGTTTTTATTTTTTATTTTTTTTAGGGACTAATTTTAGAGTGGATTCTCTCCAAATGTACATAATATTTTAACCTATATTAAAATAATAGAATGAGGTGGCATGCTCCACAAGATTCTCAATTTTTATTGAGCTGGTTAGACACGTAAGTCTCCAATTTCAAGCAAAGCGCAGCCTTAGACTGGTGTTTGGTAAGATGACTAGATGAGAGACATCAATCTGATTATATTGTAGTTAAAAAATAAATTGCTTGAATTTTGAATAAGTCTGAAGTTTATCCTTAACTAAATGGTTTGAATTATTGATAAATGATTTTTTTTTTTTTTTTTGGTGAATTGACTCTGATGGATAGAGGGATCTAAATATTATATTAAACACAAAATATACAACCCAACTGTTCTATCTCGTAGGGGTTAACCCCAACACTTTTATTATGTTAAAATTTTTTGAAATTTAGGTTAAATTTGCATTCCTTTTCTCTTTAAATAAATACATAAACTTCCTTTCATATTATAAACACTTTTCACTACATTCTCGAAATAAAAAAAATTAAAAAAATAAATACCTTTCACTAAGGATTAGACTATTTGACTTCAAACATATAACACATGGTATTGGACCAATGTTTGTGTCAAAGAGGATTTTTAAATTTTTTATTCCTCTATAATGTATCCCAAAAAAAAAAAAAAAAAAAACCTTTGTCCAATGAGTCACATCAAGTTCATCTGTTATTTCCCCACCACTGAACGAAGGTTGATGCACTGATTGTGCCAAAAAGGGAGAATTTGCTTCCCAACATAATTTCACTACACATATTCTTCGTCCTGGACAGGGAAAAGAAAATAGAAAGTGTAATTTTCAAATTTTGTCTGACAAGGAAAATGATAAACAAAACTTTAATGCAGTCTGTATGGGAAAATTTAACGGATGTGCCAAAGCAATTGGTCTAGGATATACTTTTAAAAACTTTTTATGAGAAAAGAAACATGTATTTTTACAGTTTTTTATATTTTCCATAAAAATTGTATCCGATTTTTCTTAAAATAGTTTATTTATAATTGCCATAAAAGCATGTAAGGAACCCCTACAGATTTTTAGATAATAATTGTTGTAATACAATTCCAAGTCTATTAATCACATTTAACACATGTTGAAATTATTAATACAAATAGAGAATAATAAGACCATTAGGATTAGGCCATGTGGGCCAATAGAATAGTTTTATGGTACAATAAATACCTATTTGTAATCACATTTCAATGATGGAAGAATAAATTAGTCTCTATCTCTTTATCTATTTCTTTTTCTATAGAGGGTGTCTATCTCAAATTAAGTAAATTTCCTTACAAGCTTTGTCGTCCCCATTAGAAACCACCGGCTTCCTAACAGAGTATTCGTTAACATTGCTTTTAATTTAATTGAACATCATGATTTGTGATCTAATGGGACTCAACACTTTTTCTGGTTTCACTCTCAGTTACCCAACTAGACCCTATTTTCGGTGGTTTCAAATCTAGACAAAGTAGGCATGTTATCATCATCATACATGTCCTACCATGATTAAAGTTCTTCTTAATTAACATTATATGGATCTAAACAATCCAAAGTCAAATTTCTACTTGGAATTAATATTATTAATCGTATCCATGTAAATATTTTTTTGGATCAATGATTGGCAATGCCAATTGGTTGGTCTATGGAGTACAACCAATCATGAAGCCTTTTTTGTTGACACCAACCAGAATAAGGGGAATATCCGTTCAACCAAACATAACCAAATGTCAAATTAATGTGCAATTTTCAATAGTTATTCAGTTTGGATGGTATCACATTTGGTGCTAGGTCGCTAATTTTGATTTTTGAAACAGATTTTGATTGATTTTGCCTCGTCTGGAACCAGACTTACTCGGTCTTTCACAATTCTAATCTAAGTTATACAATCATATATATAATATATTAAAGTGAAAGTTAATCAGAAAACCTAAATTAAATTCTAATTAGATTTTAATTTTGTGCCCAGCATCTTTTTAATTATCCTATTAGATTTTTGTTGTTGTTGAGAATCTCCTATTAGAATTCTTTGAATAACTTGTTATAGAGTTATTTGATGATCAACGACTCAAAAGTCTATTGAAAGGTTTTTGCATTATATATATATATATTTTAATTAATTTATTTATTTTTAAAGAATGGTTGATAGGATTCTAGTAACTCTATAGTGTAGGTATCCTAAAATCTACATAGCTAAGTTATCTTAAAGTTAACTCTCAAACTGGGGGAGAAATTCCCAAAGGGTTCACATTGCAAAATGGACTTCTATTATACAACGGTCAAATCTATTTGGGGCCTAATAGCCATCTCAAATCTTCTTTCTTGCACTATGTGCACAACAGTCTTTTAGGAGGACATTCAGGCTATCTAAAGACCTTGCACAGAATCCAACAAGATTTCCACTAGCCTGGTTTAAGGAAGGACTTAAGGCAGCATATTAGAGAGTGTGACACTTGTTAGAGAATTAAGCATTAGATTTGTAAGCCAGTTGGGTTACTTCAACCTTTGCCCATTCCTTCTACACCTTGGTCAGATGTAAGTATGGACTTTATTGAGGGTCTTCCTAAATCCCACTTGAAAAATGTGGTTTTGGTAGTTGTGGATAGGTTGACCAAATATGTTCATTTCATTCCTTTAGCACATCCTTACGCAGCTTCTAAGGTAGCAGAATTGTATGTGCAATATGTTTTTAAGTTACATGGAATGCCAACTTCTATTGTAAGTGATAAGGATCCCACTTTCAGTTCACAATTCTAGAAGGAATTGATGCAACTGCAAGGAATAGAACTAGTGATGTCTTTAGCCTATCATCCACAGACAATTGGGCAAACTGAAGTGGTGAACAGGAGCTTGGAGCAATATCTAAGGGCATTTACAACTGATAAACGTACTACTTGGATTGATTGGTTGCCTTTAGCTAAATATTGGTTCAATACTAATTTTCACAATTCCACTAAAATAACTCTTGAATATATGGTTATCCACCACCAAGATTAATGGATTATGTTCCTAGAACTACTAGAGTGGAGGCAGTTGATATGCATCTCAAGTCTAGGTAGTAGATATTGTCATTGCTAAAGCATAATTTGGTTTTAGCTCAAGAAAGGATGAAGCTACAAACTGATAGGCATAGGTCTGAAAGGTCATTTGAAGTGGGGGAGTGGGTGTTTTTGAAGCTGCATACTTATAGACAGAAGTTAATAAATCATAAAACTCTTGGCAAGCTAGCTCCTAAGTACTATGGGCCATTCCAAGTTCTGCAGAAGATAGATGAAGTAGCTTACAAGCCGAACCTACCCTCCAATGCGTTAATTCATCCAGTATTTCATGTGTCCTACTTTAACGCCAAATTGGAACAGCAAGTTATCCCCATTCCTACCTTACCAGATATTACTGCAGAAGGCATTGTTAACCCTGAACCTATTGAAGTGCTGCAAGAGAGGTCTCACAGGCTTCGAAACAGAACCATCACTTAAGTATTAGTCTAATGGCAAGGAAGCAATCAATATGATGCAACTTGGGAGAACTTATACAGTTTACAACAACAATTCCCTCACCTTGTGGGCAATGTGCTATAAAGGGGGGGATATTGTTAGGATCATTAGCTAAGTGAGTGAGTGCAAGAAATTGTATAGTGAGTTTCCTATTCTGTTAGTTAGTTACAGCTAAGGGATAGACATGTATTAGTATATAGAGAGTACTTGATGTCCAAGGGAATGAAATAATATCTTTGTCAGTTACATCCTCTCTCTCTCTCTCTCTCTCTCTCTCTCTCTCTCTCTCTCTGTTGGAGGCTAGCTGCCCTCGAAGTCAGCTACTCTATCATAGGTTCTGGTTTTGCAGGACCTTATCAATATATATATATATATATATATATATATACACACACTAGTTTAAGACCCGTGTGTTTCATAGTTTTAGGTATAAACTCATAAAATGTATAATTTTGTTAAAAAAAATAATAGCTAAATGAATTATTATTATTTAATTGAAAGTAAAAATCATGCTACATGTGTGTGTATATATACAAGAAAAAAATTTGAATCCATAAAATAATTGAAACAAAGTTAAGCGTAAACTCATAAAACGTATCATTTTTGTTAAAAAAATAATAGCTAAATAATGAACAATGTTTGTTTATATTTTTCAGTCAAAATGCCCCGATAAAGACATAAGTTGGTGTAACATCAACTCAATGAACATATATTAGTCTAAAATAAAAATATAACTAATGTTTTTGAATGAATAAAGAACAATTAAATAATTATAATCTTATATAAATAAATATAATCACTCCAAAAACACTTATTATAACCATATATAAATATAATCCCTCCAAAAACACTTATTATAACTGTGGGAGCATTTTTTGCTTTAAGGAAACTCATGTTTTACCTAGGCAATTTTTGCTTGTCCCACATTGGAAAGATCTCATCCCTTATAAGGGAGAAAGAGGGATGAGATCTTTCCAATGTGGGACAAGCAAAAATTGCCTAGGTAAAACATGAGGTTCCTTGAAGCAAAAAATGCTCCCACAATAACCATATATAAATATAATCACTCCAAAAACATTGTTCATTAAAAGTGCTTAAATATTATTATTTAAAAGCCAAAAATATATATTTTTGAACTTACTTTCAAATCCGAACGATATAGATCTGTCTTTCTAATTCTAACTATACAATGAAATTGTTTGTAACTCTAAACAGTGGCACTCCTAATAAAGAAATCATTGTTCATTCATAATCAATCTTCTTTTTAATCATGCAAGTCTTGTTATTTCAACATTGTTCAACTACTTAACTCAAAAAATGTATATGGCAAACAACTATAATATACACAACCAAACCAAACTAAATGTACCTATTATTTGAAAGACAGTGCATGTAAAGTGTAAAAAAAATACTTGCCTGTAGGTTGGTGGTGGTGGTAGTGTCATCTTATCCCTGTCTAGCTAATTTTTGTTATAATCCCTTTATTTCATACAAATATCAAAGTGGTATTTCATATGGATTAGTATTTCAATTGTTGGTTTTGGTAGTTAGAAGTTAGCACATGCATAGTTTAAATCACATTAATAAAAAGTTACTAATAAAGTCATAAAACTATAATTAGTATATATTTCTTAGGCTTATCTATTTAGCTTTGTTGCCAAATTGATATCAACTCTTTTATTTTATTTATTTTTTTTAGAAGAATATAACACAACTAAAAACCTGTACACAATAATTTAATTTTAATTTTAAGAATATAATCAAACGTATTCATAATTTAAAATTATGAAACTAACAAAAATCATAAATATAGATATAAATGTAGAAAAAGAACAAAAAATTTACCTATTTGTTTCTTCTGTCACTTTGAGAGATGAAAGTGTGAGTATGTAATGAAAACCTGCACCACTTATTGTGGAAGATAACAAATAAATACAAAATTTTAATACTAAGAGTTGAGTTAATCTATCTATCAATTTCTAATGTGGAATTCATGAAGATATCAAATGAATACAAAAGTTTGATATTATGAATTGGGTTAATCTATCTATCAATTTCTAATGCAGAATTCATGAATTTAAGTACTTGTGTGAGAAGTTTTCATTACTATTATTTTATTTTTATTTTTTTTTGAAGTTAAAGAAAGATAGCTTAACTAAAATGAAAAAATAATAATGATGAAAGAATGCATACCTACGTTGTCATGAGATTTAAGCATTCACATATTAGAGTAAACTTATATATCTAGAGATAGAGTTCCATTTGATATGGAATTTAAATCCTATTGAAATTAATATTTTTAATTCAATCAATGTGTACGTTTGTTGCTATCCCATAAAAAAATGGAATAAAAAAAAGGTCATATATGTATAAGTATATATGTATACTTCTTCATTATATATAGAACTAGTATTATTCCCATGCAATGCACCGCTTGATGAAGATTCATATGTAAGGTCAAAAATTTTAAAATAATTAAATAAATAGTAATAATAAATTATAAAATAAGTAAATAATGTTAGTAAAAAATTTACTTTAAGTTCTGATCATTTAGAGTTTATCTATTTTTATATTTAAAAATTATCTTTGTACTTTGTGTTAATTTCTTAATATGAGATGTGGAATGAGTTTGATTATTTCTATTTGGGCTATTTTTAATTTTTGCCTTAGCCAGCACAAACAATAATAAATAAAATAGTTCCTCAATAATGATTTTTTCCTAGTGATAGTCTAATTGAAAAAATCAATAGACTCACAAATTAAATACAATAACCAAAACCAAAAATAAAAACATACACAAAAAAGTTCAAAAATTGAGAATATAAAAATATAAATAAAAACTTACATAAGAGAACCAAGAATTTAAATGGGTGTAAATTGTTTTGCTTCTTTATAATAGACTTCCTTTGGCATCATATCCTGGAAGGAAATTCAGAAGTAAAGAACAATAAGTAAGATGGATTTATTAGATTAAAACATAAGCGTGAGTTGCATTTTGAAAAAATAAAAATAAAAATAAAAATACAACAACGTGAAGTGTATTGTGTGAGATTTAGTTATGGGAATGGATTATTGGTTAAGAGAGATTGTATCAAAAAGCCATGACTGAATATATATATAAATTCTGAAGATTTTGATAATAAATTTTTTGAAAAAATTTTGATAATAGATTTTTAGTTGGAGTAGAATTTATATCACTAAAACTTAGATGATAAAACTTTATATAAATTAAATTATTGTTAAATCTTACCCATTAGTCAAGAGTTTTGTAGATTAATATCCTAATAAAATATTAATTTAATAAGATGCAACTTGAGAATAAAAAATAAAAAACGTGGATTGTGTGGGATTTAAGTTTAGAAAGTTTTTATAATAGACTTTTAGTTAAAATAGAATATATATTTGATTTAGATTATTTTTAAATCATGCAACTTGAGGAAAAAAACAAAAACAAAAACGTGGGTTGTATGAGACTTAAGTTTAGAAAATTTTGATAATAGAATTTTAGTTTGAATAGAATTTAAATTTAAAATTTAAAATTATTGTTAAATCTTATCCCTTAGTCAAAATGTGGATTTTTTTAGAAAGAAAATGTGGATTGTTGTGTGAGATTTAAGTTTAGAAATTTTTTATAATAAAATTTAGTTTGAATAGAATTTAAATTTGTTGAAATTTAAATGATAAAATTTTACCTAAATTAAACAGTTGTTAAATATTATCTCTTAATTGAGGAAATATATCTTAAGAAAAAATATATAATTAATTTACTAATTAGTGAGAGTAGCCATTTGGCACAATCACAGTTTTTAAGCTCAACTTTTATTATGTAGTATATGATTTTAAGGAGAAGGTGTTTACTTAAACTCAAATCCAAGGAGTCTTACATTATTTACAATTTTTTTATTAGTTTATCAAAAAAAAAAAGTTTGGTAAATCAGAATGAAGTAAGAAAAAATAACATTGCTGTTTTTCCTATTAAAAAAAAACATTTTTTTTTTCTTTTTTTCTTTTGACTATGTAGTAATATATTTTAAGTAAAAATAAATAGTATCAAATAAATTAATAATAAAAGAATTTGATGAAGAATTTGAATTGTAATCAAATTAAGATTTCTATCAACTTAAAAATTATAGGAGGAGAAAATAAGAACAAAAAATTGTATTTATTTTTTTTTAAATCTAAAAAGATTCTTGCAATTTAGTGAAGTCACTTGGTGTAACCACAGCCTCTAAACCCAACTTTTATAGTAAAGTCACTTGACATAATCACAGTTTCTAAGCTCACTTTTTATTATATAGTATATAGTATGATCCCACAATATGGTAAGGAATTTTATTTTCATGGGACATAGCATAATGCCATTGAATCAAAAGGTTCTTGAAAATAAATTTACAAGTTGAAAATATAAATGATTTCAGGCCCTTCCCATTTGAATCCAATTGGATAGAGTTTTTTTTTTTTTTTCAATGTTCAAGATTGTGGGCTATTTAGGGTGCTTTCCAAATTTACATAGCAAAAATACAAGTCCAAAAATAATATTTTGGGCTGTTTCATTTATAGAAGGGAAATGAATATAATTTCCTAACCAATAAAAGATGGGCTACTAGAATTACGCATCCAAAATATATAGAAGTGGAGCAGCATTAGGCGATAGCCCATGATTGTTATGGGGATTTTTTTTTTGGGCCAAAAGATTATTATGGGCCTTAAGACTTTGAAATGTAATTTGTCAACAGCCCAGGCTCAGCTCATTTCGATGTCGAAGTGTTTTTTGCTTGCCCATGACCAAACCAAGTACAATAATTTTTTTTTTTTTTTTAGCTCAAATAGAAATCATAATCTAATGAATCTAATATACTACCCCCACCCCCTCTCACTCAGAACCATTTGAATTTGGGTCCTCAAACCCCACAAGCCTTCAAGGCTTGGGGAAGTACCATTCCGCTTAACATAGGGATGGCAATGGGACGGGGCTGAAGGATGGAATCTTCGCCACTGCCCCACATGGTTTTATTTTGTCCCATCCCTATCCTGCCCTGCCTTGTCCCGCATAACGGAAAAAATTTTCTTACCGCATTTCCACCCCTTGGGGCCCCACAAAGCCCTACCCCAACCCTTAAAACTTTTCCTCTTGTTAATTTGCCCACAACTATTACAATTTTTTATAGTAAAACCTTTTTCATTGATAGAAATATACTTGAAATTATAAATAAATTTATCCTATCAAATCAAACTAATTTTTATCAAAAACTAAATATTCAATAGTATATAAATTTGTTTCTAATAAAGACAAAACAAAAAAAAACAAAAGAAGAAGAAGAAGAAGAAGTTCAAATTGGTACCTTATTTTCAACCTTGCTAGAGAGAAAAAAAGAGGTTGGATATAATAAAATAAGCTAATAATATGTTTGTTTAAATAGTAGAGGTTTTAGGATGTGAAAAATTTATAGTTAACCCATATCAATGTCGAGCGGCGTAGCGATGGGGTAAGGTGGGTCTAAAAAGTTTAAACTCATCACAATCTCGCCCCACCCTGCCCTATGGTACGGGACTAAAATCTCACCATATCCTTGCCCTACCACCTTTGCAAGAGTGGAGAAAACCCACGCAAGGCGAAGCGAGGAGGTTCAAGGCAAAATTGCCATCCCTAGCCCAACGTGGGCGATGGTCAAGTACAATAATTCATTAGAGCATCAACACATCATTCTTTAAATATAACAGTAGCATAATCAATGAATGATCAAAATACAAAGAAATGACCATGCTTATCTAAGTTTAATCCCATTTCACTGTTTGTTATCCATCATGTAATGAGCTTGCTCATCATTTAGGTCGTTGGACATGCATTTCTCCAACTTGGGATCCCCAACCCATCTCTTCTGTCTTTTCATGAGTTTTTTTGTAAGGAATTTGATGAATTAGTTCCATTTTTTGTCTTTGCTTTTTTATTTTTGGGGTCTGGGCCTTCTTACTTATTAGTAAAAAAAAAAATTGAATCCCAATTTAATGCCCTGCCTTGATTGCATTTTCTAGAAGACTAGAACAACATTAATTGCACTGTAACTTCTTTACACATTTTATTTCCCACTCCTATGTAACATTGTTTGTTTTCTTTTGCTAAGTTCATTCCTATGTAATCATTTTTTTTCCCAGGGAATACTCTTATATAACTCAAGATACTAGAATTGGGAACTTTAAAAAAAAAAAGAAAAAGAATCGTTCCTAGAGGCATAACCCTCATGTCCCAAATAATATAAATTACACAAATTAAATCAAATCACCAAATATAGTGCTTAAAAGTTACAATTGACTTAGAAAATTTTAAGGTCCAGAATAATGTTTAGTTTGCTGGGCCATTGGCTACAACTTCAATTCGTACCAATGCCAATTATGCTTACAAGTCTAGCAATTAAATCTTTTATATTCGTTTCTTTTAATGTTATCCTTTCTCATCATGATCAATTAATAATTATGCCTACAAGTCCAGCAATTAAATCTTTTATTCCTTTTTTTTATCCAAAAAAATAATATTTAATTCCTTTTTTGAATGTATTATGTTATGCCACTCTTGCTTTTAATGGAGCTCTGGGTTTTTCAGTGGGGTTGAGGTTGTTTAGGACTGTTTTTCTGAGTTTTCCAATGGCTTTCTGTGAGTTTTTCAGTGGGTTTGCAGAGTCATTTTTTTGGGATTTTGGATTGTGTTGGTTTTTTGGTGATGTTTGGCTAGTTTTTGGAGGCTATTTACTGGGTTTTTGACTGACTTTCTTGTAAGTTATTTGGTATTTGTTGGAGGCCAAGAATTTGGTTGTCTGGAAGAGAGAATCGATTTGTTGCATTCACCCTATGCATTGGATTTGGACAAGTGTTCCTAGGCCACCATGAGATAAAAATCTCCGTAGTTTGTAACTTTTTTGCATGAAAATATGTCACGTCCCAAACCCAAAAGGATCCAAAGTATGAGAAATACATCCCAAAGGTACTTGTAGAATTTTTTTTTTTTTTTTTTTTTGACAATTCAATCAAAACAATTCATACCAAGTACCAACATCAAGAATTTTCATGATAATTTTGATGGTGACAAAAAACATCAACTCCTGAACTCGTCCATATGGCTCGTCCAATTAAAGACAAGCTAGGACGAACCAGACAAGCAAAGTGACCATACCAAGCGTCCTTGCTAACCTCGTCTGTCTTTGGATGGACGAGATCCCATGGGAATCTTATCCATCCTTAATCATTTGGATAAGGACAAGCCATCCTAGATAGTGTCGTCCGTCCTTAATGAAAGATGGACGAGTTCACTGGATTAAACTACTAAGTGCCAAATTCTACATTAACTACTATGGAACGAGCCGTCCAACTGAGGTAATTTCCATAGCGATTATGGAAGTTACCCCCAATTCTCCGGACTCCTCGACATTAGGAATGGTTATTAAGCAGATAACCGTTCCACACATACTATATAAGGATTCTTCGATGAGAGGTAAGGTATTCAGACATTTTTATTCAAGAAAATACTCCCTTCTTACAGAGAATTCCAAGTTCACTAACTTCACCATCGAAGGACTTTTGGCCGGTCCCCACCGGTCTCCTCTGATTCAGTGTTCTTGTTTACAGGATACAGCCCAAAGATCATCATCATTCGAGACTCATCAACCTACTGATATCCAAGGAACTATCAAATTTTATTAAAGATACTCCTAAAGTAAGTCAGAGTTCTATGCAATAATTACAAGGACCATTGGCCACAAAAGAATGGAGGTATGAATAAATATAATTACACATCATTAACTTATCCCATTAGTGGAGATAAAAGTCATCACCACTATTAGATACAAAACGAGTCAAATCTACTTTAAGATGTACATCATCTAAATATCACAATCACAAAATTCCAACCTCTATCAGTAGTTAGTCTAATTATTGCTAGCCACAAAAACCTGTCTCAAAATGATTGTTGCATACTCTAAAAAAGTTTGTAAACGAATGGAATGAGACAGAACCTAGTAAGTAACATAATTAATAGGGTGGGGGAAATGCAAATTTCATGATGAGAAATAGTTTAGAAAGCATGTTAGTTTAGGAATTTCTAACATGAATATTGCAATATCATTTTAAATAATAATATGACAAAGAATGATTAACTAATGAAACACAACTTCTAAAAATAAATAAAATGAAACTATATATATAATCTTTGAGCACTAACAATATAATTCCAAAGTCATAAAATCTAACATAAGGCAAATTATCACAAATATACCACACTACCACATTGAGGTTAGGAGATCCACCCATTCACAATTGGTATGATATTGTCCTCATTGGTATGTAGTTTCTTGGGCCCCATGGGCAATAACTTCATCCATACCCTCAAGGGTTCACCCCCCCCCCCCCCCCCCCAGCCGGCAATGGGCCATAGGGAAAACACGTCAAATATGATCTCTTTTGCATGTGCTCTTTTGGCCCCATGAGCAGTAACTACAGCCATACACAATCAAAAAACCTCTTCCCCCCATGGGCAGTAAAGAAGAATACGTCATTTAAAGTGAAAGGGCATTAACCTAGATCTGATTCCATTGTCATAAAGACTGTGGAAATCAAATCGGGTGATCACCAGGAAATCACACATAACATAGGATTAAAACAACATAAAGCTCATAGGTTACATTTGCTTTCAAATACATAGTTTATATCCAGGTAGTTTTAGAAAAACCTTAAACAACCAAAACCTCCACATAGTTTGTAAGGTTTCCAAATTCATTCCTTGTTAACAAGATTTTCTACCAACTTCCCAAATAATACAAGACAAGATAAGCACCTTTAAATTTTCCAATATACCATAAAATCCATGAATTCATTATCAAATATTAAATCAAAGATGCTCATATTTTTCATGTCAACAATTCATAAATTTCCCCATATGCAATATTAAACATGATGTGCTTTTTATATATAATCATCTACACAACACTTCTTAAGAAAACATAATCCCACAAATATTTTTTCAAAATGTGTTTGACTCAAAAACAATGTTTATGCAACATGGTTATTTTCCAAAAATCCAAGTAAAAAGCTACTTACCTTACAACCTGCAAAAAACCTAATTCTCCAAGCTCCAAAGGAGATAAGTTAGAGCCTAAATAATACCAAGTAAACCTATCATGATAAGCATAAAACTTGAAATTGCATCTAGCTACGAATTAGGAATTGCCAAATAAGCAATTAATTAGGCAAGTCTAGTATTTAACCTCACAGATAATGTATTCCACTTCCAAAGTTTCTCAACAATATAATTTACAAGGCATATACTTCAATTTATAAACTTAAGTCATTCAAGGTATTCTCTCTAACATCAAAACCTCAAAACTTTATAAGTAGTTCCTACAAGAATTACACAACATCATCAAGAGACCCATGACACCAAAATCACAATATACTCCAAGACAAACAATTTGAAACTAGCTCCTAATAAACCACAAAAATTATATTTACCATATATTTTACATTATAAAGCCAAACTCCCCAAATCTTCACCATAACAAGCCTTAGATAGCCACCATTTGTAAAAACCATAAACTCACTCATCAAATAAATCCACCAAGACAAAACCCATATACATAATCACAAGAATATCACTTCCAAAGCTTAGATTAAAAGAATCTCAAGCAAAAGTATTAAAACCCACGAAAAAGATTATGAATTTTTACCTCAAATAAAAGAGAGGAAGAGGCAAAGGTTCCTAAGGAGTTTTTTTTGGTGATCTTGCTGGAAAAATGATGGTGGAGATGGTGGTGAGGAGTGGGTACCAGTGGGAGAATGAGGGAGTGTGGGAGAGGAGTGTTGGTTCTGTTTGTGAGAAACTGAAAAAGAAAAATTGGAGAGGACCACTAAGTTGATTTTTGTGTGGTGGGGAAGCATATGGGGTGGGTGGGTCACATGGGGTCTCAAAAATCTGACCCTACCCCCTTATTTTTATTTAAATAAAGGGTTGGGATGTTACAAAATATCTTTAGGACATTCTAAAACTTTGGGCACTTAGCTTCATCATAAGTTGCCACATGTCATGATCTTGCCAAATTACATTAATATATCTCTTGGACATTCTAGAACCTTGGACACTTGATCTCATTATAAGTTGCCACATGGCATGATCTTGATATTTTAGAACCTTGGACACTTGGCCTCATCATAGGTTGTCACATAGCATGATCTTGGGAAATTGCATGAAAATATCTCTCAAACATTCTAAAACCTTGGACACTTGGTCTTATCATAGGCTGCCACATGGCATGATTTTGACAAATTACATGAAAATATCTCTTTAACATTCTAAAATCTTGGACACTTGGCCTTATCATTGGCTAACACATGGCATGATCTTGACAAATTGTATGAAAATATCTCTTGAACATTCTGGAACCTTGGACACTTGGGCTTATCATAGGCCACCACACAGCATGATCTTGAAAAATTGCATGAACAAGACCACAACAATTTAAATGTGTATTCATATAACAATTAATTGAAAATTAGCATAACATGAAAAAAGAGTACGATCTTGATTGAATTTGGACACGCTAAATTAAATGAAAAATGAATTTCCAAGGAACACACACTTCTCCAGTAAAAATTGTGGGATCAATTCAATTAAGAGTGTGTTTGGCACGAGCTTATAAGCTCAACTTTTAGCTTTTTTTAACTTTTATGTATAACTTTTTTCCCACCTTTCATCACATTTTCAATTTTTTTATAAGGTACAAGCATATTTTAGCACACTTTCAATAAAAAGTTTTCAATTTCAACTAAATAAGCTAATCTCAAATAGACCCTAAATATAATAATTTAATTAAGAATAATTGGACCCAAAGAATGCGATGAATTGCGTTCCCTAGAAAAATCAAGTAATTTTGAAAATTAAAATTTGACTTTCTAGCATGTATAGGGGCAATTTAAGGGAAAGTAACACAAGTTTCAATGCAATAATGCACATTCTCCATGAAAGATTCAATGAGACAATTTTCATATTTTCAATTCGCCTAATTCAAGCATGACTTTTGTTCGAGGACAATCAATTTGTAGGGGATTTTATGGTCTTTAATTTAAACTTAGTTAATCCCATAAAATTGATTGCAATCAATAAAAAACACGGTTTAACTATTAAATTCACCAAATCCTTAATTTTAAGCTCATTTTTTCACAAATTTTTGGGTCCGGCAAAATACAATTTCGACACCCCAATAAAATAGATTTTTTTTAAGAGGAAGAAAATTAGATAGCTAGATGGAGTGATGGACCAGGCCATCATCTTACTCTGGGCTAAAGATCCACTTAGGAAGTAAAGAGATAATATGGTCACATCAGCATTAAAAAAGCTGCCCAATGTCCAAAATTGTGGGCTATGTAGGGTTTTTTTTAATGGGCAAGTACCTTAGGTTCCCTTTTAATATTAAGACATGTGCCTATTTAACTAAGCACGCTAAACAACGTTAAAATTTTGCATGGATTGAGCAGTATTCTTCTCTGTTTCACGAAGTGAAACTCTTGCAATCCCCCTCTTCTATCTCTACTAGAAATCAAGCACCCATACCCTTTTGAAGGGAAATCAAACAATTTTGATAGACTTGCTTTGATAGGAGTGGTGTTGGGCTGGGAATTCGAATCAAAGGTGGAACTCAAGGCTTTGTAAATTGTAAGGTGGGAGACAACATATCGGTAGTTTCCCATACTCGAATCTAGCCCCTTTGATCCATAACAATGGATCTTCTCCATTATACACAAGTTTTGGGTGGTTATGCAAAAACACAGGTTCTGGGTTTGAAGATTAATTAGAGTTTAGGTTCAATTTTTTTAGGTTAGATGAGAGAATTAGTCAAGAATTACCGATTTAGCATTGTAATTGATAAATTCACGGTTGTAAATGGAGGTTATGCAAACTCACTTCAGTAATTTATCCAATTTAGGGTATTTGTTGATTTTTTTTTTCCTACAACTTCAACCAGTTGGAGAGAGGGTGTCAAGATTCGCTGTCCATGGTTTTTGTTGACATGTTCCAAACTATGGTCACAATGTTTGGTCAATGTGATATCACTTGGAAGAATGAGCCATCAGATCTCTTTCTAAAGTTATATTTTCAAGACTAATGTCCACCTAATCTCTTTCCAAAGATATATTCTCATAAGCCAAGCAATTGGGTGCATGAAAATTCTGCTACTGCTGGTGGATATGACGAGTTCCACAGTTTGTTACAATCGAAGGTGGTCACTGACAGCTGTTCAAGAGGGTATGGGTGCTTGATTTCTAGCAAGGAGAGGAGTGGATTGCTTGAGTTTTGTTTCTTGGGAGAATGAACTGTTGGATATATATATTATACAATATAGAAATTCTACTATAATATAATTTAAGTGTATATGTGTGAAGCTCTCTTCTAGAGGCTTGTACTCTAACCTTTACCTCCCACATTTCATAAATACTTATATTTATGAAATAACCATCATACTAAGGGTGTATAATAGACATATCTTAATATTAAAATAGAAACCTAAGCCACTATGGGTGTGTTTGTATTGCGTTTGCTGCGTTTGCGTTTTACTTTTTACGTTTTCTCCTTTTTTTTTTTTTTTTTTTTGGTTCACGCGTTTTCTCCCTCACAAGCGGCTACTGTTCATGTACTGTACATGAACAGTAACCGCAACATTTGACCAGATTTACGTGAACAGTGCATTCGTGCACTGTTCACGGACCCACAAATTTCATTTTTTATCAATTTTTTCATTAAAAATGGGTCCCACGATACTATTCACACATTTAAAAATTATTTTGCTACAGTGTTTTCAGTTTTCAGTTTTCAGTTTCAGCAAAATAAGTTCTATCCAAACACACACACTATATGTAAGTTTTGCAATTTCCTAATTTACATAGCAAAAATCCCAGAGCCCAAAAATAATCTTGTGGGCTATTTCATTTATAGAAGGGAAAGATGGGTTAGTAGAATTACGCATCCAAAAGATAAAGAAGTGGAGCTGCATTGGGTGTTAGCCCATGATTGTTATGGGCTTCGTTTTTGTTCTTTCTAGCCGAAAGATTATTATGGCCTTAGATTTTAAAATGTAATTTGCCGACAGCCCAGTCTCGGCTCATTTCGGTGTCAAAGTTTTTTGTTTTTTTCCTTGCCCATGTCGCAACCCAAGTACAATCATTGATTTTTTTTTTTTTTTTGACTGAAGTACAATCATTGATTAGAACGTACACAGGCTGTATCAATTTTGCCATTCAAATCCCAGCAGCATAATCAATGAATGAACGATCACAACACAATGAAAGGTCCTTTGGACAAACGTGTTCAGAGCAAATATTAATAGTCTTGTTAATGGGTGTTTTTAAAATTGTAACGATTCAATTCGCGACGGTCCCAAAACAGTATTGGATTCGTACGTAAAAGGGCCCAAACAATATAATTTGTAAAGCGTGGATTTGAAAGGCTAGACCTTGGTCACCGAACGGTGGTTGGTTGTGGTATTCATACAGAATTAAACCATATTCGCTCGGGGAGTTTTTCTCCTCGAGACGGTCCAGGAGGCTCTGGTTCTTGGCCTTTTTTCCTGCCCCTTCCTCGGATTGCTTGCTTCCCCTTTTATATTAACTTGTATCCCTTATCCAACGTCCACGTGTAGGTTCGACTTTCCAGGACTGATACTTGTCCCATCGGCCCCTACCCAAAGTGGTTGGGGGTGGTTGTAAAAGCTGAAGAGTATGGTTCTATCAGGTGCAGAGTATTCAATGGCAGTAATGACAGCTTTCCCTTTGTCCTTGGTCGTCATACTGTCCATCGGTCCTTTCTCTATCAACATAGATATTTTAGGTTTTTCCCAAAACTGTTCATATACCATTCTTGCCCTTTCTTTCAGGAAGACCTCAGGGATGCCGAGGACAGAATCATCATCGGCTATGTCTCAAGAGTACTTGGATTTTTATTATACGTCATCGGCTATATCCCTCCTCGACTCGGGCCTTCGGCCTCAATGTAAAAATGGGCCAAGATCACAAATTATTGGACCCCACAAAAATAATTATTAATAAATTATTTTTTAAAAAATTTTGATACTATGAAAAAATAATTAAAAAAATTAACAACTTTTTTCTTATCTCATAATTTTTTAAAAATATTTTATAAACCAATATTATTTATTTATTTTTGCATAATATAAATCAATATTCTTAGGATATTTAAAAATAACCAAGTTTATCTAAATTTTGAATCTTTTTAATTAATCCATAAGACGATCACGATAGTTATCTATCAGATATATTTGGTAATCGTCATTTATACTTTTATAGTATTTATTAGTATTATTTGGCACCATTATCCCCCCAATGTAGTGGCCTGCCTTGATTGCACTTTCTAGAAGACTTTTTTTTTTTTTTTTTTTTAAGGGAATCTTTCTGAAAGACTAGGATAACATTAACTGCACTCTGTGCACAATTTTGTGTTATATAGGCCTTATTGAGCGTGCTCGAACTACTTCTCTCTAGGTGCTCTCCAGGTGCTGAGATAAAAACTCTCACCATCAAATCACAACGTTGTGTGGTTTTTATTTTCACTCCTATGTATAAAAGTTTGTTTCTAGAGACGCAAACTCGTGACCCAAATAATATAAAATATACAATAATCAAATCAGCAAACATAGTGCTTAGCACAAAGATCATTCCAATTTTTTTTAAAAAAAATTAATTAAAAGCTGAAATGAGGAACACATTGCGTTCATGCTTCATGCTTCATGCTTCATGCTTGATCTCATGGTAAGCAGGACACAGATAATTTGTGCAAATTCTGTTGACCCATCGCACATTCTCCACCAATATTATAAGTGTACTATAGACCAAACAAATCACGTTCATGCCAAATTCACATTACAAAACAGACCCTTTCTTGTCCTACATGAAGTAGGCTTATTTTCCTCCAATGCCTTCGATCCACGTGTCAAACACATGGACAACCTCTATGTCCCCAAGTGATTTGTGCACGCACGTTTCTTTGTGGTACACTGGTACGTTTCTTCTGGCGACACTGTTGTCAAAGTCAACATTGCCCTCATCATCAAAGAGAAAGAACTCCATTATTTTAGGGACAAAATAGTCATTTCGTTCATCAATTGCCCCAAAAAACTGACCCTTTTAAATTTAATACTCGTACTAGGTAGTCGGAATAGTTGCTCAGTACAGCTCTGTAATTAGCGGTTGTATATTAACTCTACTCTCTGTTCTAAACCCAGAGTTCACACACCTCTCTGTTCTCTCAAGCAAAGAAAAACCCAAATCAACACTGAAAAAATGGCCTTTGTGTCACAGTTAAGCCAATTCACTCTCTCAGCGGTCACTCCAAAAACCCAATTCACTCCCAGAGCGTCAGTTTTTGCGCCAAATTCTGTTAAAATCGGAGCGAAACGGATCGAGAAAACCCGAATTTGGACCGGGGAATTGGTCCGGGAGAGGCCGAGTTTCCGGGTCAGAGCGGGGAGCGAAGAGGAGTTGGGTCCTGAGGAGGAGGAGGGGCCCGCGGTGGCAGTGGCGGAGGTAGAGGAGGAGGTGAAGCCGGTGGAGCCAAGCGAGATCGATAGGCTGAAGAAGGCTTTGGTGACCTCGTTTTACGGGACTAACCGAGGGCTAAGTGCGACGAGCGAGACAAGAGCCGAGATTATCGAGCTTATCACGCAGCTGGAGGCGAAAAATCCCACCCCTGCACCCACTGAGGCCTTGACTCTTCTCAATGGAAAATGGATTCTAGCGTAAGTGTTTGTTTACACTGTTCGAACTCTCAGGATTACCTGCTCTGATAATATCATATATAAACACGTGCAGCAAAAGCTTAAAAGTGATAGGAAATTCTGAAACTTTGTTTAATTGGATCTTAGTAGAGAATTAACTAAGAAAATTTCATAAAATTTTAGGAGTTCTAGACCTGATAGTAAAAAAGGGGATAATATCATTCGATGAATCTTGTTTGGAAACTAAGAAATTTTTTTGTTGGTGGAGTGGTGTATTAGACTATTAGTATATGAGTTCTTCTATGGTCATAATCTCACAAGTCACAACATTTTTACCCAAAAAAAATGAGGTGTTAGTCTAACCTAAGTTAAAATAAAATAAGAAAGATTATACCCGGATCCAACATAAATCAAAACAAGGTTGTTCTGAAAATGTAATGAGATTTTTGTTGTGGCTATAAACTTTCTCTATACTATAGTAATTGCTTAGTAAGATTCTTGTAGAGTAAGAATATTTTTGTAGACAGCATTCCAGTAGGTGTTCATGATTCAACCGGCAATATGAGATTGTATTTGTGTCTTGCAGTTTGATCTTTTACTCCTTGATTAATGCCAATGGGCTCTAGTTAAAATGCACTCCCGATCAAATAATGATTAAATCATTAAATTCATAATTTTCTAATAGCTTAAGTTTTGTGAGTAATCAGTAGTGAAAACAAAGATATAAAAAATGAGATTTGAAAGAAATATGTTCAGATGACATAGTTGAGACAATAGAGCCGCATGTTCTACTACAGTGAAACTAAGCGACTCACTAAAGGCAAAATTTATGAAGTTTTGACTAGACATCCATTTGAACTACAATTGTTTAAGGTAGAAAAGAAAGACAAGACATCGGTTTGTACTACAATTATTTAATGTAGAATAGACTTCTTATATGTACTTGTTAGTGTTAGAAGACAGACAGGAATCCAACTCTAGGCTGTTTGTGACTTGTGATGATCAAGTTGCTTAGTAATTTGGTTTGGCCCCCTTCATTGAATTCAGACATCCACTAAAGCTAAAATCCACAGGACTTGGGTTGTGTACAAACTTTGTAGCCAGTATCAAAATGATCAACTCAAGAATGGTGCATCTTTACACTCATCTAGTTCTTGTTACCTGAGGCATGCATACTTGCATAGAGGTCTCTAGATCTGGTAATGTTTTTACATATGGCATTCCGCTATTTTTAAATTATAGGTCTGGCACAGATAATTAATTTGAAGCAAAACCTAAAAAATTTGATTTGGCCAAGGGCCTTGTAGCTGAATTAGCACCTCTTTATGCACAAAGTGCTTGGGGTCTAGGGAGAAAGGGTTCAAGATGCAGGGTTAGTAGCATATTCTAATTATCTCTCAAAAAAAAAATTGGTATGACGTTGTTGCTTAATTTGTTAGCTATTTGCTGAGAAATGGGTTGTAGTTATCCTTGGAAGTTGATGTATAGCAACAGTTAATATCAGAAATATATTATGAAACAACAAGATTTGTTTTATTTCTCATAAGAGTTCTCATATTTCTTCTTCTAGTACTCATGAGAATAGTCATGTACATGTTGAATTTGAATTTTGTGTGTGGAGCAGGTACACATCTTTTGCTGGTTTATTCCCATTGTTGTCGAGGGGTACACTGCCCTTAGTGACGGTAGAAGAAATATCACAGATAATTGACTCAGAAAATTTTACGGTCCAGAATATTGTCCAATTTGCTGGGCCATTAGCTACAACTTCAATTAGTACTAGTGCCAAGTTTGAAGTCCGAAGTCCAAAGCGTGTGCAGGTTTTATTTTCGTTTCTTTTAATGTTATCCTTTCTCATCAATCACTAATTATGCCTAGAAGTCCGGCAATCTAAAGCTATAGATTATTTCTTGCATATATGGTTCAAATCTCTGTTAAGGACCCCACATTAAAGGGGGCAAAACAAAATTATATTCCAAGTACCTTCTGCATTCAGAGATTCTCTTTGGCCATGTTGTTCTATCACACCTTAGAGAACTTTGAAGCTTTGGATTTAGCTCTAAACTATCCCTTTCCTTTTTTTTTTTCCTCCCTCTATTCAGATCAAATTTGAAGAAGGTATCATTGGGACTCCCCAATTAACTGACTCCATAGTGATACCCGAAAATGTGGAATTTCTGGGGCAAAAGATTGACTTTACACCCTTCAAGGGCTTAATCAACTCTGTTCAAGACACAGCTTCATCTGTTGCAAAAACCATTTCCCGCCAACCACCATTGAAGTTCTCTTTCTCAAACAGCAATGCTGAATCATGGTTACTTACCACATACCTTGATGAAGAACTTCGAATTTCAAGGGGAGATGGTGGCAGTGTGTATGTTCTCATCAAGGAAGGCAGCTCCCTCTTGACAGCCTGAGCAAACTTAAATAGTCTTTTATAATTTCTTATAAGGATACTGCCTCAACAAAGGCATTTTATGTAATAAATCTATGGTGATGAATGTAGACTGGATCTCTGATATGGTGTTTGTAAAGATATGAAAGAGTATATCTATAACTTAAATTGGCTTTCAATCTTAGGTCATTCTAACGGCATGCACACTCTCTGCTAACGTATGATGGGAGTCAGTTACATATCTGCTATTTTTTTTTTTTTTTTTTGGTAAAAGTATCTGCTATTTTTTAATTCTATGATTTTGTGAAAACTATTATTTTATTGACATTGGGACTAGGGGTTTAGAAAAAATGGCTTAATACCAGACCTAACTGACCGCGGTCAATGCACCACTAACCACGGTGGAGGTGCAAAAACTAGATGCGGTGCGGTTTTGTTTTTAGAAAACCACACTGCACCGGCACACCTAATAATATGATATAATTTTTTTTTTAATTTTATATATTTAATATATACTTCTCAGAAATTGAAAATTACTAAAAACTTTCGCAATTAAAAACCCTTTCACAACCACAATCCCGTTGGGCTATTCTAAATCAGCCTAAAACAAAGGAAAAAAAAAAAATAGTATAAAGATCTTTGGGCCCAAAATGGGAATAAAAGGCCCAACACAGAACCAGCACAACGGCACCAAATTGCACGGTCTAAAACCGTACCATTGTCATAGAATCGCAGAGTCTAAAACCTTAGCAAATCACAAAGTGACCGATCAATTTATGGTGAGGGGCACCAAATCACGCGCATGGTATACACCCCTCGGTGTGTGATGATAAATATGATTATTAAAGGTTACACAATTACACACTTATGATTATTTACTCAATACTAAAGAAATCAATAGAAGTAATTGTATCAATGCTCAATAGATTTTGACTCTTTAAGATCATTACTATGAACTCCTAAAGTGAAAGTTTAATCAGGAATCTAAATTAAATTCTAATTAGATTTTAATTTTGTGTCTAGCGTCTTTTTAATTATCTTATTAGATTTTGTTGTTGTTGTTTATTAGATTTCATTGTTGTTGTTGTTGAGGATCTCCTATTAGAATTCCTTGAATAACTTGTTATAGAGTTATTTGATGATCGACGACTCAAAAGTTTATTGAACGGTTTTTGCATTCTGCATAGTGTTTTTTTTTTTTTTTTTAGGTAAATTACAAATTTAGTTTTTATCATTTTCACTAAATGTCAATTTGGTCCCTAACGTTTCAAATGCGTCAATTTAATCCCTAACCTTTTGTTATTAGGTGAAATTAGTCCCAACTGTTAAGTGATAGATGGAAAATGCTGACATGGCTAATAACCAAAATAAAAAATAATTTTATGCCAAATCAGAATGTCACATGTATGCCTTACTAAGATTTTTTTTTTAATTATTATTATTAAAAAAAAAAAAGCTTAATAAAGGTCTCACGTTGGGATCAAAATCCCTGAATCAATCATGCCCCATGGCCCCATCCGCAATTTGCTACACATTTTAGTCCAAAGAGGAGAATGTGAATCTTGAAAACATATTTAGCACATATGCTCAAACAATGCTAGACAAGCTTATGCTTGGAGAGATCTGGGACATGAAAGAAGGGAATTGAGTAGCAGTTGATTTCTTTGGATGGTTATGATCAGAGTCCTTCTATAAAACTCTTTTATCTCCAACTTAAATGTTTGCTTTTATGGGATTTTTACTCTACAAGGTATGGGTACTTGTGGGTGTGGGTGGGGCTTGCAGGTTTGCATCTAAGTTGGAGTGGATAGCTTGGTATGTCTTGGCCAATGATGAGGATGGTATTGTTATGCTGAATCTATCACGCCCCCAACCCCAATGAACCAAATGACACCATTCTCTACCTTGGCCTATTGAATTCCTTTGTTAATGACATAAAGCATCCTCTAAACTCCTTTTGCCAGGGCTTCTCTTTTGCCTGCTTTTGAACTCCTTTTGCAAGGATTTCTCTTTTGTAAGGTATGTGAAATTTTTGAGGCTTCACTGTTCATAGACATGGAAAACAGTTGGGTCAGGTCGAGTCGGGTCATTCGGGTTGCGGGCCAAAATGGGTCGGGTAAAAAGCAGGCCATTTTAAACGGGTTGAAAATAGGTCTGGTCAATCGGGTTGCGGGTTGGGTTGGCCCATATTTTCACATTTAAAAATAATAATAATAAATGCCAACTTTTTAGAGAGAATGAATTAGATCAAATAGTTAGATTTTTTGTTACTAATTTACTGTTATACATGTGATGTGAAGGGAAAAAAACAGACAAACCAAAAACCATGAAGTTCATAAACAGTTTTGATTTTTGAGCATGACTAAAATTTTTTATATACTTCAAATTCAAAGTTCACTAATGGTATCATTTCCACAAAAGAACAAAAACCAAATAAATAAATAATTACAGAACTAAATGTTATGGACCATGTCAAGTTATTAGCCTTCTTAAGTGCACAAATCCCTGTTGCATTTAAAATAATAATAACATTAGATTATATAGAAAGATAACCTAAATATAAAATAAAACCTTTAAAAATGAACATACCAATTTAAGTAAAGAAGAACAAGTAAATATCTTATATAAATTATACATCAATCTACTCAACGTTGGTAGTAGATTTTGCACTACAAATATTCATACTTGCAAATTGTAGCTCAAGTTGGCCAATTTCATCAATATCTTCATCTACAATACAATATTTTAATATAACATAATTGTATCATGAGAGCAAATCAAAGCTTCTCAATAAAGAATTAAAAATGTATAATTTATATGACTCTATTAATAAATTAAAATACTTTCAAATCCATATAATCAACTTTTAGTGCACAACGTAGCTTCCACGTTCTCAGGCAAAAGACATGATCGATACGGTGTAAGAATTTTTTTTTTTTCCTTGTGCTAAAACTTGATTCAAATGCATTTTTTTTTTCCTGTGCTCATGAGATCTCGTGCCGTTAAAGAGAGCTCTGGAAACAGGTTGTAATGTTCTTTCCACCAAGGGAGAACTTCCAACTTTGGATTTTGCTTTTTTCTAAGTCTAGGCTCTTCTAAATACAAGTACAACTGAGATTTTTTTTTGGCACTATGACAACTTTCATAATGCTCAAATTCCTAATCATTAAAAAAAATTGCAATTATTTTGCTTGAGTCACTATTGAATTATTTTGTTTTGTTTACTGTTTGTCACATTGTCAATTGTCAATTGACTCATTGTGGCCGGGTTTGTAGCTTTGTGCTACTTATATATTTAGATTAGATAGATATTAGTATATTAGATTATTACTATTAATACCATATGAAAATTAAATAGACAAACTTGGATTAAAAAAAAAAAACTTAGACATGTTGTTAGATACTAAGATAGATATTAGTATATTATTATTCCTTTTGTATATTTTTTTCCCCTTTCATTTAACTTTTTATTTTTTTTAGTAAATAGGGGTAGAACTACAAGTCACACAAGTTCATTGTGCGTTTTATAATAATGTTATGTACCTAGGAGTAGTCTAGCACACCTTGCCATAATGCCATATAGTTTTCAAATATTTTTTGGGGGGAAAAAAGAGTTAAAAAAATGGGCGGGCCGCGGGTCAGGTCAGGTTGGCCCACAAAAATACAGGCAAGCCGTGAGTTAGCCCATATTTAATTCGAAACAAAATGGGCGGGTTCAGGCCAGGCTAGCAAATTTCAGTCTGATCTCTTCTCTCTAAACCAAAACGTGAAACATATTGGGGTTAGGGGCATAATTGAATTAGGGATTTTGATCCAAATGTAAGACCCTTTAGTTTTTATTTTTATTTTTTAGGTTTAATCCTAGTCAACATCACACTAAGCATCTGAGTTAGCATAAAAATTATTTTTTATTTTGTTGTTAGCCATGTCAGCATTTTTTATCCATCACTTAACGGTAAGGACTAATTTGACTCAATAACAAAAGGTTAGAGACTAAATTAACACATTTGAAATGTTGAGGACCAAATTGACATTTAGCAAAAATAATAGGGACTAAATTTGTAATTTACTTTTTTTATTTTTTATTTATTTTTTTATATAATAATGGTTGTTAGGATTGTAGTAACTCCACAGTGTAGGTATCCTAAAATCCACATAGCTGAGTTATCTTAAAATTTAACTCAACTATATATATTCGTTTAAGACCTATGCATTGCACGGTTTTAGGTATAAACTTATAAAACGTATAATTTTATTAACAAAAAAAAAAAGCTAAATGAATTTTTAATATATAATTGAAAGTAAAAATCAAGCTACATGTGTGTGTGTATAGGCATTAAAAAAATATGAATCCAAAAAATAGCTGAAACAAAGTTAAGTGGAAACTCATAAAACATATAATTTTTGTTTTAAAAATTAATAGCTAAATGATTTATTAATTTATAATTGAAAGTAAAAATCATGTTACATGTGTGTGTATATTTTTCAGTCAAAATGCCCCAATAAAGATATAAGTTGGTGTAACATCAACTCAATGAACATATATTAGTCTAAAAATAAAAACATAACTAATGTTGTTGAATGAATAAAGATAGATTAAATAATTATAATCTTATATAAATAAATATAATCTCTCCAAAAATACTTACTATAACCATATATAAATATAATCACTCCAAAAATATTGTTTATTAAAAGTGCTTAAATAGTATTATTTAAAAGCCAAAAATATATATTTATGAACTTAATTTCAAATCCAAACGATATAGTTTTGTTTTTCTAATTCTAACTATACCATGAATTTTTTTGTAACTCTAAGCAATGACACTGCTAATAGAGAAATCCTAATAGAGAAATCATTGTTCATTCATAATCAATCTTCTTTTTAATCTTGCAAGTCTTGTTATTTCAACATTTTTCAACTATTTAACCCAAAAAAATATATATGGCAAACAAGTATAATATACACAACCAAACCAAACTATCTGTACATATTATTTGAAAGACAAATTAAGTGCATGTAAAGTGTAAAAAAAATACTTGCATGTAGGTTGGTGGTGGTGGTGGTGGTGTCATTTTATCCTTGTCTAGTTAATTCTTGTTATAATCTCTTTGTTTCATATGGATATCTAAGTGGTATTTCATATGGATTAGTACTTTAATTGTTGGTTTTGGTAGTTAGAAGTTAGCACATGTATAGTTTAAATCATGTTAATACCTTATCCATATGATGGTAGTCTCGTCTGTTTAGTAAGACCGTCATCCTTTTAGTCCGTGTGTTATGAACTTGATCATTTTTGTTGTTCACTTTTGTGAACTTAGTTGTTCACTTCTGTGGACTTTAAACCGTAGATTTATAAAATAGATACTTTAGCAATTTTGAATAAACTCCTCTTATTGCCATGCATTTGTGAATAAAAGTAATTCCAAAACCAAATCCTGCCTTTTGGGCTTAAAAAAAAGAAGTGTTGTTGCAAAAAGCTAAAGTTACTGATAAAGTCATAAAACTATTATTAGTAAACGTTTCTTAGGCTTATCTGTTTAGCTTTGTCCAAATTGATATCCACTCTCAAGGTGCGAGGTAGAAGACACCTTATTTTGGCTATTCACTAGCAACGGAGTTTACACAAGTCTGGATACAGATTTTTGAAGGCTGAAGTACAGACCGAGTGGGATGAAGAACAAATGGCGCATGACAAGGTATTGTGGTGGACACTTTGGTCTCTTCAGGTTCTAAACAAAATCAAGAATTTGGTGTGGAGGGCATGCAGGAACTCGTTGCCAGTTAAGGATAATTTGGTGAGGCGAACTATCATCGAAAACTTGACATGTGACCGCTGCAAACAGGTACCCGAATCAGCTCTTCATGCTCTCTGGACTTGCAGTGAACTAGACATGGTGTGGGAAGAATAACCATTTCGACATTGCCGAAGAAGACACACCTTCGTGGATTTTAAGGAATTGCTCTCATGGCTCATTACAAATGATCACAATTTGGAGCTGCTTTCAACTTTGGTGTGGTTAATTTGGACTTAAAAGGAACCAGGTGCGTATGAGCCAACCAAACATAAGTGTCCATCAGATTCCGTTTTCGGCAAAGGAGCGTGTGGCTGAGTTTGCAATGACCCAACCTGCGCCTTCCATCACTCGGCCTAACCTCACTTCAATTTGAGCTAAGTGGCGTCCTCCAAATCCAGAAGTGGTGAAGATAAATTGCGATGGAGCTACTTTCAAGGAGCAGAAAAAATTAGGCATTGGTGTAGTGATCCGAGACAGCAAGGGCTTAGTCATGGCTTCAATGTCTAAACTTCTGCCACAACAGTACACGCCCATGGAGATTGAAGCACTGGCAGCCTCAACAGCTCTTGAGTTTGCAACTGAGCTGAGTTTTAGTCGTGCAATACTAGAAACAGATTCTCAGGTGTTGTCAAATGCTTTGAGAAATAATAGCCCTTACCTGTCTTCCTTTGGTTTATTAATTGAGGATATCAGATGTAATGCTAGTTTGTTTAATCAATTACTTTACTCTCACGTAAAGAGAGAGGGTAATAAGGTAGCGCATAATTTAGCAAGACATTCCATTAGTATTTTTGATTTTTTAGTGTGGATGGAGAGTGTTCCACTACCCTTTGTTTCTTTTGTACTAACTAACATTGTTGGTTTTTCTTAATAAAGTTGACTGTCTTCCTTCTCCAAAAAAAAAAAAAAAAAACTCTTTTATTTTATTTATTTTTTTAGAAGAATAGAACACAACTAAAAACCTATAAACAATAATTTAAATTTAATATTAAGAATATATTCAAACTTATTCATAATTTAAAATTAAGAAACTAACCAAAATCATAAATTAAGATATAAATGTAGAAAAAGAACAAAGAATATACCTATTTGTTTCTTTCGTCACTTTGAGAGATGAAAGTGTGAGTAAATGAGAGTATGTAACGAAAACCTACACCAATTATTGTAGAAGATAACAAATAAGTACAAAAGTTTAATATTATGAATTGGGTTAATGTATCTATCAATTTCTAATGCGGAATTCATGAATTTAACTACTTGTGTGAGAAGTTTTCATTAAAATTTTTTTTTTTTTTTTGAAGTTAAAGAAAGATAGCTTAACTAAAATAAAAAAATAATAATGAAAAAAGAATGCATACCTGCGTTATTATGGGATTTAAGCATTCACATATTAGAGTAAGCTTATATATAGAGGTAGAGTTCCATTTGATATAGAATTTAAATCCTATTGAAATTAAAATTTTTAATTTAATCAATGCGTTTGTTGCTATCCCATAAAAAAGTGGAATAAAAAAAAGGTCATATATGTATAAGTATATATGTATACTCCTTCATTATATATAGAATTTTAAGGAGAAAGTGTTGACTTTAAACTCAAATCCTTAGGAGTATTACATTATTTACAATTTTTTTTTTAAAAATTTTATCCCAAAAAATAAAAGATTGGTAAATCAGTACGAAGTATGAACCAATAATGTTGTTGCTTTTCCTATAAAAAAAAATAGTTGCTGTTTTTTTTATTTTTTTTTTATGACCTTGTAGTAATATATTTTAAGTAAAAATAAATAGTATCAAATAAATTAATAATAAAAGGATTAAATGAATAATTTGAATTGTAATCAAATTAAAATTTTTATCAACTTAAAAATCATAGAAGAAGAAGATAAGAACAAAAATTGTATCTTTTTTTTTTTTTGAATTTAAAAAAATTCCTACAATTTGGTGAATCTACTTGGTGTAACCGTAGCTTCTAAGCCAAACTTTTATAGTGAAATCACTTGGCATAATCACGACTTATAAGCTCACTTTTTATTATAAGCTCACTTTTTATTATATAGTATATGATATGATATATATATATATACACACACGCAATAAGGTATGGAATTTTATTTTTATGGGACACAGCATAATGCCATTGAATCAAAAGGTTCTTGAAAATAAATTTACAAGCTGAATATAAATGATTTCAGGTCCTTCCCATTTGAATCCGATTGGATAGAGGTTTTTTTTCTTTTTTTTTTCATAAAAAAGATCCCAATGTTCAAGATTGTGAGCTATTTAGGGTGCTTTCCTAATTTACATAAATACAAGCCCAAAAATAATATTGTGGCCTATTTCATTTATAGAAGGGAAATGAATATAATTTCCTATCCAATGAAAGATGGGCTACTAGAATTACGCGTCCGAAAGATATAGAAGTGGAGCAGTATTAGGTTAGCCCATGACTATTATGGGATTTGTTTTTGTTCTTCTTTCTGACCGAAAGATTACTATGGGCTGTTCTAAAAGAAAAAAGATTATTATGGGCCTTAAGACTTTAAAATGTAATTCATCAACAGCCCAGCTCAGCTCATTTCGGTGTCAAAGTGTTTTTGCTTGCCCATGACCCAACCCAAGTACAATAATTGATTACAGCCTACACACATCATTCTTCAAATATAACAGCAACATAATCAACGAGGGACCGTTTGGTAGAGAAGTTTGAGTAATATTGTTTAAAATGATGTGAAAATGTGGTTTAAAAAGTGTTGTCAAAAATACGTATTTATAGTATTCATAAAGAGAGAAATGTGTTTGGTAATGTATTTCAAATAGATATTTTGGTGTTTAAAAATATGAAGTTGTGTGTTTGGTATGTGTGTTTTTTTTTAAAAAAAAAAAAAAAAACTGCCACTAGTACTATTTTGGTTTGATTACATATCAGAGAAAGACAACACACACAATGGTCCAACATCTCACACCACACAAATTCTACTAGATACCCAGAGTTTACGTTGGGTGAGCCCAAAGTGTTGGACTCTCATGTGAAACACAAACTCAAACAATACATATTCTGAATCACGTACCAAACACATATTTCAGCATGGGGCCCACCTATTTTGGTGTTTAAATAGCAAACAACATTGCTGAAGATGGGGTACCAAACGGGCCTTTGATGATCAAAATACAAAGAAATGACCATGCTTATCTAAGTTTAATCCCAGTTCACTTTTTGTTATCTATCATGTAATGAGCTTGCTCATCATTTAGCTCGTTGGGCGTGTATTTCTCCAACTTGGGGTCCCCAACCCATCTCTTTCATCTTTTCATAGGAAATTTATTAGATACTTCGGGAGTATACTTTCTCCCACTCACATGAGGATAGGTTCTATAGTGGGTGGGACCCACCCTTATGTGAGAGGGAGGGAGTATGCTCTCGAAGTACCCAATAATAATCCTTTTTTCTTGAGTCTTTTGTAAGGAAGTTGATGAATTAGTTTTTTTCTTTTTTGGGGGTCTGGGCCTCCTTACTTATCAGTAAAAAAAAAGGTTTAATCCTAGTTTAATCCCCTGCCTTGATTGCATTTTATAGAAGACTAGAACAACATTAACTGCACTGTAACTTTTTTACACATTTTTTTTCCCACTCCTATGTAACACCTTTTGTTTTCTTTTGCTAAGTTCACTCCTATGTAACCTTTTTTTTTTCCCCAGGGAATACTTCAATGTAACTCAAAATACTAGAATTGGGAACTAAAAAAAAAAAAAAAAAAACTATTCCACCCTCATGTCCTAAAAATATAAAATACGCAAATTAAATCAAATCAACATAATGCTTACAAGTTACAATTGACTCAAAAAAATTGTAGGTCCAGAATATTGTCCAATTTGCTGGGCCATTGGCTACAACTTCAATTAGTACCAATGCCAAGTTTGAAGTTTGAAGACTCTTCCAAAAAAAAAAAAAAAAAGGTTTGAAGTCCGAAGTCCAAAGGGTGTGTAGGTTTTATATTTATTTCTTTTAATGTTATCCTTTCTCATAATGATCAATTACTAATTATGCCTACAAGTCCAGCAATTGAATCTTTTATTCCTTTTTTGAATGTATTATGCTATGCCACTCTTGCTTTTGATGGAGCTCTAGGTTTTTCAATGGGGTTTTTGGTGCGCTTACTAGGTTATTTTGAGGCTGTTTAGGATTGTTTTTCTAAGTTTCCTAGTGGCATTTTGTCAGTTTTTCAGTGGGTTTACAGAGACATTTTTCTGGGATTTTGGATTGTGTTGGTTTTTTGGTGGGGTTTGACTGGTTTTTGGAGGCTATTTTCTAGGTTTTTGACCAACTTTCCTGTAAGAGATAATATGGATCAACATTACAAAAAGAAGCCCAATTATGTAGGATGCTTTCCTATAGGGGTGTAATCGGTTCGGTTTGGCATTTTCTTAGTGTTTGGCCAACCAAAACCAAAATTCTTGGTTTTTGAAGTTCTCAACTGAAATCGATCGAAATAATTGGAAATTTTTAGTTTTGGTTTTTGTAGGGTCGGTCTTTGGGGCCCAGGCCCAAGAAGTAAGTGATTCTGGCCCAAAGAACCCTAGACAATGAATTTGTAGAGAGCGGGTTACAGAACTAGGGTTGGACGAAGTGAACGTTAGTTAATTGTATACCATGCAGCAGTTTAAACGTAAGAATATCTCCTTAAAGTCCACAGGATACTCAGTCTGAGGAGACGTATGGGTGTACCTCTGGTTCTGATCAAAGACTATTGCCTTCCTCTCTCTTTCTATATCCTTTTTGTTTTCAAATTTTCGATCCCCTCTTCATGGGGACTTCCTTCTCTTATATAGCCTCCTTAAATTGATAAGAACCTTACACTTGTTAACCATTTGGACCTTCACTTGAGTGCTTGTCCCATCGGACATCCACCTTATCTTTCTGTGAGTTGCATTAGCCAATGTAACACTGTTCGCCTGTCTTCTCCACATTAATGCAGTTGGAAAAGTAGCTTCCTTGCATTTAATGCGGCAGTTGTGGTTTCCCCCTGGACGTCTTACATTTTCTTCATTCTTCCTGCTTTGTGAGGCTCATCCTACTATCCACATTTGTTTGGGATGATTTTTCACTGTGGATGGGGCGCACATTGGGCCCGCATTTGATGTGTTCGAGGAGACATTCTTCCTCGGACGTCTTTTAAATAAGTTGGGCTCAACAGGGTTGGGCTGAAAGTCTTTTGGTCCCCCTTTTCCCTTTTGGTCGTGGCTGGACTCCGTGTGGGGCCCAAGGCCCATTGTTGACTTGGGAATTTTACCCCTACAGTTTTATTTCGGTTTCGATTGGTTTTAATTTTTTGGGCCTTGGGTTTGGAGTTGTTGAATGAAGAAAATCAAGAAAGAAAAGGGAAGAGAGAGAGAAGAATCATATCGATGATCAAAAGAAGTACAAAATGAAGCCTCAAGCCGATGATCAAAAGAGAGTGAGAGTGAAAGAAAAGGGGGAGGCCGGCGTGTGGAGGCTGGCAATAGAGGGAGCAGAATCGGATTGGAGTGGAGTGTGGAGGCTATTTGAGAGTGAGAGTGAAAAGTGTGTGCCGTGGGGTATGTAGGGTGGGGTTTCTAAATTATATCTTTTGTTTTTAGTTTAATTAGTTTAACTTAATTAGTTTTATCTTAATTAGATAATTAGTTTAATTTTAGTTAGTTAATCTAATGGGTTATTGGGTTTTAAATAGCAAGAGGCCCAATATTTTAATTTTAAACAAAAAGGCCTGAGGCCCAAAGTTTATAAAATCAAATAGAAAGCTAGAGGCCCAATGTTTGCAAGCCTAAACCGTGTTTCATATTATATATGTAATATAAGATATATTATAATATAATTCGGTTCGGTTTCGGCCGGTTTGGTGCATACAAACTTGCCATCGAAACCAAAACCAAAAATTTTGGTTTTTATGAAATAAACACCGAAACTGAACCTCACCAAAATTTTGGCAACGATTCGAGCAGTTTTGGCCAATTTTTTTAGTTTGTTGGTTTTGTGAACACCCCTACTTCCCTAATTTAGATAGCGAAAATCCCATACCCAAAAATAATCTTGTGGGCTATTTCACTTATAGAAGGCAAAGAATATGATTTCCTATCCAATAAATTATTAGATGGGTTACTAGAATTACGCGTCCAAAAGGTATAGAACTGGAGCTGCGTTGGGTGTTAGCCCATGACTGTAATGGGCTTTTGTTTTCGTTCCTCTTTCTAGCCGAAAGATTATTATGGGCGTTAGACTTTAAAATGTAATTTGCCGACGGCCCAGGCTCGGCTCATTTCAGTGTCAAAGTTTTTGTTTTGTTTGTTTGTTTTTTTTTTCCTTGCCCATGTCCCAACTCAAGTACAATCATTGATTAGAACGTACACAAGTGATAACCCAGCAGCATAATCCCTTATCAATCAATCTTGCCATTCAAATCCCAGCAGCATAATCACTTATCAATTTTGCCATTCAAATCCCAGCAGCATATTCAATGAATGAATGATCAAAAACAATGAATGGTCCTTTGGACGAATGTGTTTAGAGCAAATATTAGTAAAGTCCGGTTTAGGACAATTACTAATAAATTATTTTTTAAAATTTTTTGACACTATTTAAAAAAAAAAAATCATAAAAAAATTAACTAATTTTTTCTTATCTCATAATTTTTTTTTTAAAAATATTTTATAAACCAATATTATTTATTTATTTTTGCATGATATAAATCAATATTCTTAGGATATTTAAAAATAACTAAGTTTATCTCAATTTTGAATATTTATGATTAATCTATAAGACGATCACAATAGTTATCTATTAGACATATTCGATAATTGTTATTTATAATTTTATAGTATTTACATAATTGCTCGACACCATTATCCCCCCAGTTTAGTGGCCTGCCTTATTGCATTCTTTAGAAGACTTTGATTTTTTTGTTTTTTAAATGAAAAAAGAGGGTTTTCAAGTGTGGGCTTATTGACTCTACGCCATGTGATGATAATAGGTAATACAACGTATATTATACGGGTCGTATTAGGGTTATCGCTTAGATCACTTCTCTTTAGGTGCTGGGATAAAAACTCCTATCATCAAGTCACAATCCGATGATTTTTTTTCCTACTCCTACGCAACTCTTTTTGGTTTTTTTTTTTTGCTAAGTTCATTCCTATGTAACTTTTTTTCTTTTTTCACTCCTATGTAACTCCTTTTGGTTTATTGGGAACCTAATAAAAGTTGGTTCCTAGAGGCACAGCCTCGTGACCCAAATAATATAAAATACACAAATCAAATCAGTAAACATCGTGCTTAGCACAAAGATCATTGGAGATTCCAACTTTTTTTTATTAAAAATTAATTAATAGCTGAAATTAGGAACACATTGCGTTCATGCTCAATGCTTGAGCTCATGGTAAGCTGGACACATATAATTAGTGCAATTCTGTTGACCTATCGCACATTCTCCGCCAATAGTATAAGTGTACTACAGACCAAACAAATCACGTTCATGCAAAATTCACAATACAAAACAGACCCTTTCTTGTCCTACATGAAGTCGGCCTATTTTCCTCCAATGCCTTCACATCCACGTATGGACTAGGTAGTCGGCATGGTTGCTCCGAAAAACTGATCCCTTTAAATTTAATACACGTACTAGGAAGTCGGCATAGTTGCACAGTACGAGGAAGTATACCCTGTTATGGGTGCACGCTTCCTCCGTCTCTCTCACCAGCTGTGAGAGAGAGAAGAGAATCATGCACTCGTAATAGGGTGTATTTTCTCGCTAAGTACAGCTCTGTATATATTAACTCTACTCTCTGTTCTTGACTCTCAGTTCACATACCTCTCTGTTCTCTCTCAAGCAAAGAAAAACCCAAATCAACACTGCAAAATATGGCCTTTGTGTCACAGTTAAGCCAATTCACTCTCTCAGTGGTCACTCCACAAACCCAATTCACTCCCAGAGCTTCAGTTTTTGAGCCAAATTCTGTTAAAATCGGAGCGAAACGGGTCGAGAAAACCCGGATTTGGACCGGGGAATTGGTCCGGGAGAGGCCGAGTTTCCGGGTCAGAGCGGGGAGCGAAGAGGAGTTGGGTCCTAAGAAGGAAGAGGGGCCCGCAGTGGCGGTGGTGAAGGAGGTGAAGGCGGTGGCGGAGGAGGTGGTGACGGCGGCGCCAAGAGAGATCGATAGGCTGAAGAAGGCTTTGGTGACCTCGTTTAACGGGACTGACAGGGGGCTAAGTGCGACGAGCGAGACAAGAGCCAAGATTACCGAGCTTATCACGCAGCTGGAGGCGAAAAAACCCATCCCTGCACGCACTGAGGCCTTGACTCTTCTCAATGGAAAATGGATTCTCGCGTAAGTGTTTGTTTACACAGTTCGAACTCTCAGGATTACCTGCTCTAATAGTATCATATATGAACATGTGCATCAAAAGCTTAAAAGTGATAGGAAATTCTGAAACTTGTTTAATTAAATCTTAGTAGAGAAGTAACTTGCTTGCTTGGTTCAGTTTGTGTTTTTCACCTTTGGAAATGGAAAATTTCATAAAATTTTAGGAGTTCTATATCATTCGATGAATCTTGTTTGAAAACTAAGAAATTTTTTTGTTGGTGGAGTGGTGTATTAGACTATTAGTATACGAGTTCTTCTATGGTCATAATCTCACAAGTCACAACATTTTTACCCAAAAAAAATGAGGTGTTAGTCTAACCTAAGTTAAAATAAAATAAGAAAGATTATACCCGGATCCAACATAACTCAAAACAAGGTTGTTTGAAAATGTTTTGGGATTTTTGTTGTGCCAATAAACTTTCTCTATATTATAGTAATTGCTTTGTAAGATTCTTGTAGAGTAAGAATATTTTGTAGAAAGCATTCCAGTAGGTGTTCATAATTCAACCGGCAATATGAGATTGTATTTGTGTTTTGCAGTTTGATCTTTTACACCTTGATTGAAGCCAATGGGCTCTAGCTAAAAGGCACTCTTGATAAAATAATGATTAAATCATTAAATTCATAATTTTCTAATAGCTTAAATTTGGGAGGTAATCAGTAATTTAGTGAAAACAAAGATATAAACAATGAGATTTGAATGAAATATGTTCAAATGACATAGTTGAGACAAGAGCCGCATGTTCTACTACAATGAAACTAAGCGACTCACTAAAGGCAAAATTTATGAAGTTTTGACAAGACATTCATTTGAACTACATTTGTTTAAGGTAGAAAAGTCTTAAGGTCCGTTTGGATAGAACTTATTTTGCTAAAACTGAAAATATTGTAGTAAAATAATTTTTAAATGTATGAATAGTATTGTAGGACTCATTTTTTAATGAAAAAGTTGGTGAAAAGTGAAGTTTGTGGACCTGTGAACAGTGCATGGGTGCACTGTTCACTGCTGAAAAGTCAAAACATGCGGTTGGAAAAAAAAAAAAGGAAAGAAACGCAAACGTGGATCCGCGTATACATAGAAAAAAAAAGACAAAACATCCATTTGTACTACAATTTTTTAATGTAGAATAGACTTCTTATATGTACTTGTTAGTGTTAGAAGACAGACAGGAATCCAACTCTAGGCTGTTTGTGACTTGTGATAATCAAGTTGCTTTGTAATTTGGTTTGGCCCCCTTCATGGAATTCAGACATTCACCAAAGCTAAAATCCACAGGACTTGGGTTGTGTACAAACTTTGGAGCCAGGATCAAAATGATCAACCCAAGAATGGTGCATCTTTACACTCATCTAGTTCTTGTTATGTGAGGCATGCATACTTGCATAGAGGTCTCTAGATCTAGTAATGATTTTACATATGGCATTCCGCTATTTTTACATTATAGGTCTGTTATAGATAATTAATTTAAAGCAAAACTCAAAAAATTCGATTTGGCCAAGGGCCTTGTAGCCAAATAGGCACCTCTCCATGCACAAAGTGCATGGGATTTAGGGGAGAAGAGTTCGAAATACAGGGTTAGCAATATATTGTAATTATCTCTCCCAAAAAAAAAAAAAAAAACGATTTGGTATGACGTTGTTGCTTAATGTGTTAGCTATTTGTTGAGAAATGCTTTGTAGTTATCCTTGGAAGTTGATGTATAGCAACAATTAATATTGGAAATATATCATGAAACAACAAGATTTGTTTTTTTTTTTTTCCTCATAAGAGTTCTCATGTTTCTTCTTCTAGTACTCATGAGAATAGTCATGTACATGGTGAATTTGAATTTTGTGTGTGGAGCAGGTACACATGTTTTGCAGGTTTATTCCCATTGTTGTCGAAGGGTACACTGCCCTTAGTGACGGTAGAAGAAATATCACAGATAATTGACTCAGAAAATGTTACGGTCGAGAATATTGTCTTGCTTGCTGGGCCATTGGCTACAACTCCTATTGGTAACGGTGCCAAGTTTGAAGTCCGAAGTCCAAAGAGTGTGCAGGTTTTATTTTTGTTTCTTTTAATGTTATCCTTTCTCATCAATCACTAATTATGCCTACATGTCCAGCAATCTAAAGTTACATATTATTTCTTGCATATATGCTTCAAATCTCTGTTAAGGACCCATGCATTAAAGGGTGCAAATCAAAATTATATTCCAAGTACATTCTACGCAGAGCTAAGATTTTTTATATGGGGGGGGAATTTTGGTATTAATATATTAGTTTTGAGTTAAGATAAATCATCCTACACATACATAAATGTATGTACACAAATATAAGCATTAATATTTTGATACTAGAGTAGGTCATAATATATAAATATATTGTATATAAAATTAACAACTTTCAAATATATATATTCGCAAGATAATTTTTTAGGGGAACTTATCATCTTTTAAACTTCTAATGAGTATACAAAAACTGTCTAGTTTAATATTAAACATGTACAAAAAATGAATTAGAGAAAACAAAAATTACCTTGTCTCTATAACTACTAGACCAATTGACAAATTCTATTGATTTTTAAGAGCTTTATTGGACTAACTCAAACATTTGGAGGGGCCATCTTCTATTTTTGTAGCTAAATATTTAAATATTTAATACTTATACATAATATAAAATAATTTTTAAAAATTTTGTGGGGGGCCAGCCATGCTATAGCTCTGCCCCTGGCATTCAGAGATTCTCTTTGGCCATGTTGTTCTATCTCACCTTAGAGAACTTTGAAGCATTGGATTTAGCTCTAAATTAGCCCTTTTTTTTTCTCACTCTATTCAGATGAAATTTGAAGAAGGTATCATTGGGACTCCCCAATTAACTGACTCCATAGTGATACCCGAAAATGTGGAACTTCTGGGGCAAAAGATTGACCTTTCGCCCTTCGAGGGCTTAATCAACTCTGTTCAAGACACAGCTTCATCTGTTGCAAAGACCATTTCCAGCCAGCCACCATTGAAGGTCTCTTTCTCAAAAAGCAATCCTGAATCATGGTTACTTACCACTTACCTTGATGAGGAACTTCGAATTTCAAGGGAAGATGGTGGCGGTGTGTTTGTTCTCATCAAGGAAGGCAGCTCTCTCTTGACAACCTGAGCAAACTAAAATATTCTTTTATAATTTCTTATAAGGATACTGCCTCAACAAAGACATTTTATGTAATAAATCTTTGGTGATGAATGTAAACTGGATCTCTGAAATGGTGTTTGTAAAGATATGAAAGGGTATATCCATAACTTATATCGGTTGTCAATCTTAGGTCATTCTAATGGCGTGTACACTCTTTGCTAACATATGATTTTTCTTGACCCATGAGCATCGTTTTGCCTTTGATGGGAGTCAATTACGTATTTGCTATTTTTTTAATTCTATGATTTTGTGAAAACTACTATTTTATTGACATTGGGACTAGGGGTATACAAAAAAGGGCCCTAACTACCTGACCACACTTAAACCAACTGTTAAATGTGGTCATTGCACCACCAATCATAGTGGAGGTGCAGAAGCTAGGTGCGGTTTGGTTTGCGGTTTTGTTTTTAAAAAACCGCACTTCACCGCACCTAATAATACTATATCATTTTTATTTTATATATTTAATATATCTTTTTCAATAATTAAAAATTACTAAAAACTTTTTCAACTAAAAACCCTTTTTACAACTAAAATCCCATTGGGCTATTCTAAATCAACCCAAAACAAAGGAAAAAATGAAAGATATTTGGACAAGTCCAAACTAGCCCAAAATGGGAATAAAAGGCCCAGCACAGCATAGACAAAACTGCACTGAATTGTACGGTCTAAAACTGTACCAAATCACAAAGTGACCAATCTGTTTATGGTGAGGGGCACCGAATTGCATTGTATACACCCCTCGGGGTGTGATGATAAATATGATTATTAAAGGCTGCACAGTTATACACTTATGATCATTTAGTTAGTACTAAAGAAATCAATAAAAATAATTGTATCAATACACAATAGATTTTGACTCTATAAGATCATTACTATGAACTCTTTTGAAAAATTGAAACTGAAGTCCATCTTTTCTTACAGGAAAACCAAGCTAATTCATTGAAAAATGGAGGGCAATGCTGGAAAAAGAAAAAAGAAAAATAAAAATTACAGCCTAGAACCTTTTCTTTATTGTTATAATGTTTACCTTTGTTAGTCGAGCAAACAAAGTTAGACACCAGTAACTTTCTTTAAATTGTGAGCAGTCTATGGACCAAAGCAGGATTGTATACATTGTCTGATGGAGAGAGACATTGACATGGAGAGGAAGAGAGAGATGGATAATTTGGAAATATTGATGGAACCTTATGGATTATTCATGGAAAAGAATTGGGAAGCAGTGAAGAAATACGTGTATACCTGGATTCTTCTTTAACAGTCACCAAGGGCACTGCACTTCATATTGCTGTTTTCAGCAAAAACAAGGAATTGTTGGATTTTTTAATAAAGCATGGGAGATGGAGAGGAGAGGAGAGGGAAGGTGGCTGGAATATATGGGGAAACACACCACTTCATGAAGCGGCAGCAACTGGAGATATAGAAATGGCACGTATCTTATTGAAATTTGACAAAGCCAACTTGGCCATACATGTTTTCAACTGCTAGCTAACATGCCGTCTGCTTTCAAGAGTGGACACCCCGTGAGCGTATTGGAGGGGCTACTCTATCTTTGTATGCCTCACAAAATATGCTACCAGCTTGAAGAATTTATTACATTTCTCACTCTGTACATAATAGCTAACTAAACCTGCATCTCCAATACAAGCCTTCCAGATGATGATGGCCTTCACGATGACAAAAATAATGAAACTTTGATTACTTCAAGTGGAAGAGCAGATCTTGAGCTTGGCCGTGGCTGGAGTTGTCCCCGCAAATTTTGCTACTTAGGTGATCGTATAGGTAATATATATAGGAACTGACTTGGGTCTAGTGCATTGTAGCACTGAATTCGTTGAGATATTGACACATGTCAAATGTTTGCCACTTGTCAGCATCCTAATAGGTCCAGTGTTCCTCTGCACTAGTCCCAATCCTTACAATGAACTTCTTGTGATATTGTTTTCAGGAAAACTTGTCCGTATGGTTCAAGAGATTCACAGAATCTAGAGTTAGGTGTGAGTGAGTTTTGACAACTGTTCCCTACTCACATTTTAAGTCTAGTCTGTTTTAGGGTTTTGTCACGGAATAGTCAAAGGGGGAGATTGTAAGGTTGAATTTATTCAACTATGTGTTGGCTTTATTCCATGCCAAATTTGCTTATAATTCAGCAATTAGATACCCTATATTTAGGTGAGAATCATGTAAGGGTTGTATGTGAGAGAGTGTGAAGAATTCAAGTGTGTGCGCATTCAAATAGCTTCTCGTGAGTGACTCGAGACTGATGACTCGCCAACATACCACATGTGTGAACCATGCAGGAAGCTGAAGGGTCACAACAGTTGGAGCACTACAGGACAAAAAAGGACAGTCTGACTAGTTAGCTATTTTGCGACTTGAACTTGCGACTCATCCCTGTCGCGAGTGAGTCTCCGGAACATCCTGTTTTGCAGAAAAATGACTTTTCACATTCCTCATGTATCCTACTATAAATACCCTTATACCCATGAAATGTAGAGAACTTCCAAAGAGAATTTTGAGAGAAAAACTCTAAAGAACAACAAGATTGACTCATCCACAATCTTATACCTTTGATTCTCAAATTTCTCTACTCTCACCCTCTCCATTAACATACCCTTAAGAGGTTCATTAGCCAAATTCTTATCTCACCATACCCATATCAATGAAGAGGTTATTTGGTGCTTGGGAAGCAGTTCAGAGATGACCAATTCATTTGGTTGATGCAATGGGCTTATTACGGGATCCAGAAAGCTAAAGAAGATACGGTTAGGCTTAACCTTGTTGGAGCAAGAAGCTTGGAGGGCTTAGGTGCATTGGGTAGATTAGGTTTGGAGGGTCTATTGCTATTCGTGTATCTCGATTTTATTCTTTAGTGGATCATTTTACCGCTTGGAGGGCGGTGGAGAGGTTTTTCGTCGAATACTTTGGTTTCCGCTTCGATAAGACGTGCTGGTGTTATTTTTGTGCTTGCATCTCTCTAACCCTTACTCTTACCTTTTAATTACTGTTGTGTTGTGATTAATTATGGTTTAGAGTAGTTTATTTATTTGGGTATTGCTTGTACTTATTATTCCACACATTTATTGTTTGAGTATAAGCTTGTGTTAGTATTTTTGAAATTGGGGGTCTAAACATTCAGTAGTGTTTTATACACCAAGTGAACTTTCAATTGGTATCAGAGTGGGTACACTTTGTCTGATTTCTATATCCTAAGTGTGATCCTTGACCCTACAATGGATATATCTCGATCCCTAAATGCACCTTCCTTCTTTAATGGGAGCAATTACGCCTTTTGGAAAGTGCGTATGCGTGCATTCTTGTGCTCTATTGATGAGAGCGTATGGGATGAGGTCGAGAATGGATGGACTAGGCTGGAGGCTGCCAAATCTACTTGGGATAAGGCAGCCCTTGCAATGGCCAATGCTAATAGTAAAGCTTTGAATGCTATTTTTTGTGGTGTCTCACCCAATGAATTCCATAGGATTTCACATGTTACAATCGCCAAGGAGACATGAGAAATTTTGGAGACCACATATGAAGGCACCAAGAAGGTGAAAGACACCAAGTTACAAATGCTCACCACTCACTTCAAAGAACTAAAGATGAGTTGTTCGACTCCTTTTACGGGAAGTTGAATGACGTGGTGATTGGCAAATTCAACTTGGGTGAAAAGACGGAGGACTCTAAGGCTGTGAGGAAGATCTTATGATCATTGCTGGAGAGCTTTCGTGCCAAGGTCACTGCAATCGAAGAGAGCAAAGACCTTGATGAGATTAAGATTCAAAAGCTAATCAGTTCTCTCCAAACTTATGAGCTATCTCTACCTTCACAAAGGAAGAGCAAATCTCTTGCTCTTAAGACAATCAATGAGAGAGTGGAAGCTCAAGACTCCTCCAGTGAGGATGAGGTTGAAAAGGAAGTGGCATACCTTGCAAAGAACTTTCATAAGTTCTTTAAATTCAAGAAGGATGGGAAGTCCTTTGAGAAGTGGAAATTCTTAAATTTCAAGAAGGATAAGAAAGACTTCAAGAAGAAGGATTCCAAAGATTCTTCTCCATCTCAAGTGGTCACGTGCTATGAGTACAAAGGGCATGGGCATGTGAAGAAAGAATGCCCCACTTATTTGAAGGCAAAGGGTAAAGTCTTTGCTACTACCCTTAGTGACTCAGACAGCTTCAATTCGGATTTGGAAGAAAGTTGTGACGGAGAAGGAATGTACTTGTTATAGAGTTATTTGATCATCGACGACTCAAAAGTCTATTGAACGGTTTTTGCATTCCACATAGATTCTTTTTTATAGGTAAATTACAAATATATTCTTTATCATTTTCGCTAAATGTCAATTTGGTCCCTAACGTTTCAAATGTGTCAATTTAATCCCTAACCTTTTGTTATTGGGTGAAATTAGTTCCTACCGTTAAGTGATGAATAGAAAATGCTGATATGGCTAATAACCAAAATAAAAAATAATTTTATACCAAATCAAAATGTCACATGTATGCCTTACTAAGATGAACTTTTTTTTTTTTTTTTTTTTTTTAAACTAGCTTAATAAAGGTCTCACGTTTGGATCAAAATCCCTAAATCAATCACGCCCCATGGCCCCATCCCCAATCTGCTACACATTTTAGTCCAAAGAGGAGAATGTGAATCTTGAAAACATATTTAGCATATTTGCTCAAACAATGCTAGACAAGCTCACGCTTGGAGAGATCTGGGACATGAAAGAAGGTAATTTAATAGCAGTTGACTTCTTTGGATTATTATGATCAGAGCCCTTCTATAAAACTCTTTCATCTCCAACTTAAATGTTTGCTTTTATGGGATTTTTACTCTACAAGGTATGGGTACCTGTGGGTGTGGGTGGGCCTTTCAGGTTTGCAACTAAGCTGGAATGGATAGCTTTGTATGTCTTGGCCAATGATGAGGATGGTATTGTTATGCTGAAACTATCACATCCCCAACCCCAATGAACCAAATGACGCCGTTCTCTACCTTGGTCTGTTGGATACCTTTGTTAATGACGTAAAGCATCCTCTAAACTCCCTTTGTCGGGGCTTCCCTTTTGCCTGCTTTTGTAAGGCATATGAACTTTTTGAGACTCCACTGTTCTTAGACATGGTAAACGGTTGAGTTGGGTTGGGTTCAGGTTGGGTCATTTGGGTTGCGAGCCAAAACGGGCTGGGTAAAAAAGGACAATTTTAAAATGGGTTGGGTCGGGTTGGGTTGACCCATATTTTCACATTAAAAAAAAAAACCAAATAAATGCCAACTTTTTAGAGAGAATGAATCAAATCAAATAGTTAGATTATTTGTTACTAATTTACTGTTATACATGTGATGTGAAGGGGGAAAAAAAAACATAAAGATTTCCATATCCACGCAATTCAAATAGTTTTGACTTTTGAGCATGAGTAAAATTCTTTATATACTTCAAATTCAAAGTTCACTAATGATATCATTCCCACAAAAAGAACAAAAAAAAAAAAAAATGCAAAATTGAATGTTATGGACCATGTCAAGTTATTAGCCTTCTTAAGTGCACAAATCCCTGTTGCATTTAAAATAATATTAATAAAATTAGAATATATAAAAAGATAAACTAAATATAAAATAAAACCTTTAAAAATGAACATAACAATTTAAGTAAAGAAGAACAAGTGAATATTTTATAAGAATTATACATCAATTTACTCAACGTTGGTAGTAGATTTAGCACTACAAATATTCATACTTACAAATTGTAGCTCAAGTTGGCCAATTTCATCAATATCTTCATTTACAATACTGTTAGGTTTTAGATCCCTATAAACTAGATTGTTTAGCCTAATTAATAAACCAAGTGAATACTTAGGTTTATTATTTAGATCTAGGTTAAAACAAAATAATCATATCATGCAAAGCATCGGAAAAGTAAATAACACAACGATATGATGACCTAGGAAAACCAAACTGGTAAAAAATCTGGGGAGAATTTAATCTAGCTATCCTCAAGGTAAAAAGCAAATCCACTATAGAGAGTTGAAGTTTACAATAAGACTTAGAACACTAACATCCTATTGCTACCACATGTAGAACTTACTAACACGACTACGTGCAAACTTCAAATCCACGGACTCGCTCCAAATCCACAGACTCCTTCTCTATTAGGCCTTTGCAACAGAAGCACCCACACTTGTGACTTTGAGACTCCACTCAAAGGTTTTGGATCTCCTTAGACGTTGATCTTGTATGCAACAACTTTTACAACACTGAATCTTGAGATTCTTCAAGGAATAACACTTGTAGAAGACTTTAGAGAGCTTTTGGGTATAAAACCCTAGATCTACAAAAGAGGCACACTATTCTCTCTTTGAAAAACCTTATATAAATGTGCTTAGGGTTTTCTTTATATACTAGTAGTGTTTTACTTGAAACTCAATACATTTAAGTAGATTTTAGGCTGAAATAGAATTTTACAAATATGTGTTTCAATCGGTCGAGCCTATTTCTCGATCAGTCGAACCAGGCAGTTTTTGAACTCTTCTTTCTGTAGCTTGTATATTCTTGAATCTTGACTTGTATCACCTTGAACATTGTCTAATAATACCTATAGACTCTAGGATCTATATCTAGACAAGTTTGTGTTCACGATTTGCCAATTGTTCTACACTTTTAGAACCTAATAATCTCTCTCTTTAGCAATTCGTGACAAAACTTACATACAATATGAAATGCTCAAATACAAGAATAACCCAATACAATAAAATGCCCAATTACATCACAAATCTCAATCTAAGACTCCTAACCTAGAAGTTGCAATAAGAGGTAGAAGGTCTTAATCAGAATGTACTTGTTTTCCTGAAAACACTTCAAAAAACACATCACTGTATGTGTGGAAAGAAAGACATATAAACAATAAATAATCAAACTAACTCTCCCCCTAAGTTAGATACATCAAAATTTTTTAATTTCTCCCCCTTTCAAAAACAATTTCAACTCCTCCTAAACAAAACATTTTTAAAAACTTAAAAAAAAAAAAAAGGATTCCCACATTTTATCTATTTCTCGCCTTTTTTGTCACATATTAACAAAGACAACTCAAACAAAAGTAAATAGAAAACATACACAACAAAAGTCAAGAGAAAATAGAGAATCAAGGAAACAAATGAATCCAGCTCTATAGAGAATAGAGGCAACTCCCCCTATTAGGAGCAACAACTCCCTCTAAGAACAATAAAAGTTAAAAAAAAAAAAAACTTTTCTCCTTCTCCTATAAAAATAGGAAAAAAAAAACATGTTTTGGGAAAAACAGTTTTGGGTAAAATTTAGGAGGTGGGGAAAACTAAAAGAAACATAAGTTAAGAATACACTTAAAAAAAAATATTATCTCTTTCAATAAATGCAAACTTGACACTATGTGACCTATAAATATATGCATGCAATATGTTTAAGAGAAAATATTTGCACATTGATTATCCATCATATTTCTAAAAAAATATTTTCAATTTTCAACATTTCACACATCAAGAAAAATAGCATATACTAAAATGTACAAAGGACTCAAAAATTAATCAATCAATTTTTAGATCAAGTTGAGTACCCAATTTAGTAAAGTGTATGCATGTTATGTGTGAAAACGATGAGAGATATGGCTGTAAAAATGCAAAATGGATACAGAAAACAATGCAATGCATGTGAATCCTAAATATAAATGATGCATGAAAAAAAAATTTGGTCAAAAATTTAGAAACTGAAATTTTTTTAGTTTCGATCGGTTAAGCATCAATCGAATACCAATCGAGTCAAGTAGAAGCAAGATTCAAAAACTTGGAAATTTTCGATTAATCAAACATCACACCCGATCGATTGAAATTCTGGAAAACTGAATTTTTTGAAAAACAGCAGAAGTTTTATGTAGAAAACACTCAAACCAAATAATTTCATGAATGAAATGCATGAGAATGAGTTTAAAAGTTTTTCAAAAACGTTTGTTTTCAACCCAAAGCTTCAAAAACAAGATTTTCACACTTTTTACCCCAAAATTTCAACCAATGAATATATTTTGTATCAAAATCATAGAATATATAATCTTGGATGGTCAAACCAAATTCACACACAATTTTATGTACAAGATTTAGAAAAGACTTTCTTGTGATGTGTGTGCAACTAGTAAGAACATGAGATACATATAAGGTGATATGTAGATAGTAATCAATCAAAATTTCTACATCATCCATCACAAACGTTTGAAAGTGACTATCACCTAAAGAGTTACATCCTATAACTCCTACATCTTTTAGAAAACAAGCTTACAATCATGCATATTTTTTTATTTTGCCTTATTGAATGTAGATTTTTAAAAATTTTTTTTTTAAGGCTACACCTTATTATTATTTTTTTGTGCATGTGCTACACTTTCTCGAGCACAAAATCTTATGATATGCACTAGGGTGTTTATAATTGGCTAGTAAACAGTGGTGAGATGGTTTTTTATGCCTTTCTCTTAGGATTTTTTAGTTCTTACAATCAAAATCATGTGACTTCAAAATCAAGAGCATATTTTCAAAAACTATAAACACTCACACAAACATGCACTACATAGCTAAAACTAGCAAAGTGCAGAAAAAAAGGCTCATCTAAGCTAAACAAGGTACACAGGCATGTTATGCGAAGATAATAGGCCAACCTCAATTATATATTCATGATGTGTAATACAAAAGAAATAAAAATCTTTTTGATTTCAAAATTTTTTTTATGACCAAAACTAAAAGCACACATTATGCTAAATGATTAAAAATACAAATGCAATGCATGACAGTGCTTAACTAAGCTATAGAGGGTACACAAAAAAGAAATATCAATTTCTTAATTAACCCTTGAGTACATGTACAAACTAGTACATACTCACATAAAATCAGAAATAGCTTAGTACTTATATAACACATACTATTCAAGTTTTTTCACAATGTCAAGCATGTTCTAAATCAAAAGAAAGATATTATAACTCATGTAATCTTCAAAACAAATAAACAAGACACAAAATCAAATATTTTTGTCTTTTTGAAAATTTTCAATGTTTTTGGATTTTTGAATAATCAAAACAACCTAAGAAAATAAAACAACTAAAAACTAAAAGTAAACATGTCCACAAAATAATTGAAAGAATTAAATCAGGGACAAGTCAGCAACACTCACCTTAGAGAATCTTTTCTCACCCATATAGAACGAGTCTTCGGCTTTATAGGTGAAAATCCATGTGAAGTAGAGTATATTTGAGGCATAATCTTCTGAGAAAGACTGAAATACTGCAAATTCCTTTCACAAGCCTAAAAAAGATCAAGTAAAACAATAGTGTCATTTTTATTCAAATCATCACAATAAAAAAAAGTAAGACACTTAAAATTATCCAAGATAATAGGGATCAAGGATCAACTCTAGGTCAAGAAACCTAAAAACAAGAGCTAACCCGCTTTAATACCACTTGTTAGGTTTTAGATCCTTGTAAACTAGATTGTTTAACGTAATTAATTAACTAAGAGAATACTTAGGTTTATTATTCAGATCTAGGTTAAAACAAAACAATTATATCATGCAAAGTAACGGAAAAGTAAATAACACAACGATATGATGACCTAAGAAAACCAAACCGGTAAAAAACCTGGGGATGATTTAACCTAGTTATCCTCAAAGTAAAAAGAAAATCTACTATAGAGAATCGAAGTTTACAATAAGACTTAGACCACTAACATCCTATTGCTACCATATGTAGAACTTACTGACATGACCACATGCAAGCTTTAAATCCATAGACTCCTTCTCTATTAGGCCTTTGCAACACAAACACCCACACTTGTGACTTTGAGATTCCATTCAAAGTTTTTGGATCTCCTTAGACGTTGATCTTGTATGAAGCAACTTCTACAACACCGGATCTTGAGATTCTTCAAGGAATAACACCGGTAGAAGACTTTAGAGAGCTTTTGGGTACAAAACCCTAGATCTACAAAAGAGGCACACTATTCTCTCTCTGAAAAGCCTTATAAAAATGTACTTAGGGTTTTCTTTATATAACTGTAGTGTTTTGCTTGAAAGCCAATACGTTTAAGTAAAGTTTGGGCTGAAATAGAATTCTGCAGATACGTGTTTCGATCGATCAAGCCTGTTTCTCCATTAGTCGAACCAGGCAATTTCTGAACCCTTCTTTCTGCAGCTTTTATATTCTTGAATTTTAACTTGTATCACCTTGAGTATTGTCTAATAATACCTATAGACTCTAGGATCTATATCTAGACAATTTTGTGTTCACGATCTGCCAATTGTTCTAAACTTTTAGAACCTAACAATTTCTCCCTTTGGCAATTCGTGACAAAACTTACACCTTGCCATAATGCCATATAGTTTTTAAATATTTTTTAGGGAAAAAAAAGTTAAAAAAGTGGGCGGGCCGTGGATAGGGTCTGGTTGGCCCACAAAAAAATGGGCAGGCCATGGGTTGACCCATATTTAATTTGAAACAAAATGGGCAGGTTCGAGCGGTTGATTTAGGGTTAGGCCAGCAAATTTCAGTATGTTCTCTTCTCTCTGGACCAAAACGTGTAACATATTGGGGTTAGGGGCATGATTGATTTAGGGATTTTGATCCAAATGTAGGACCCCTTAGTTTTTGTTTTTATTTTTTAAGTTTAATCCTAGTTAGCAGCACACTAGGCATCTAAGTTAGCATAAAAATTATTTTTTTTACTTTTGCTGTTAGCCACGTCAGCATTTTTCATTCACCACTTAAAGGTAAGGACTAATTTGACCCAATAACAAAAGGTTAAAGACTAAATTGATACATTTGAAATGTTGAGAACCAAATTGACATTTAGCAAAAATAATAGGGACTAAATTTGTAATTTACCCTTTTTTATTTATTTATTTTATAATAATGGTTGTTAGGATTCTAGTAACTCTATAGTGTAGGTATCCTAAAATCTAGATAGCTGAGTTATCTTAAAATTTAACTCAACTATATATATAGTTTAAGACTCGTGCATTGCAAGGCTTTAGGTATAAACTTATAAAACATATAATTTTACAAACAAAAAAATAGCTAAATGAATTATTATTATCTAATTGAAAGTAAAAATCATGCTACATGTGTGTGTGTATATTCATGAAAAATATGAATCCATAAAATAATTGAAACTGAAAGTTCAAATAGTGTATAAAACACCCTTGAACGTTTAGACCCCCCAAAAACAAAAATACCAATTCAAGCTTTATGACAAACAATAAGTGTGCGGAAAATGAACATAAGTTATAAACAGAATTGGTAAACAATCTAAGTCAATTAAAATCACATCCACAGCAGAAAATAAAAGGCAAAGATTAAGGGAAGAGAGATGCAAACACAAGGACAACACAACGATGTGTTATCGAAGAGGAAACCGAAGCCCTCGGCGTAAAACCTCTCCGCCGCCCTTCAAGCGGTAAGTAATCTACTAGAAAATGTAGTTGGGATACATGAACAGCAATAGACCCTCCAAACCTAATCCACCTAGTCTACCTAAGCCCTCCAAGCTTCTTCCTCCAACGAGGTTGCGCCGAACCTATTTCTTTTCTAACTTCCCGGATTCCGCTACTTGACCATAGCATCAACCAATGTGAAATTGGTTCCTTCCTAACTGCTTCCCAAAGCACCAAAACAGCCCTCTCATAGTAATGGATATGGTGAGAAAATGTTTTGGTAAAAAGCCTCTCAAGGATTTAACAATGGAGAGGAAGAGAGTAGAGGAATTTGAAGAGTCTCTTATGTAAAGATTGTGGATGAATCAATCTTGTTTTTCTTTAGGGTTTCTCTTTCAAAATTCTCTCTAGAAGCTCTCTTTCTTTCGTGGGTATAAGGGGTATATATACTAGGGTGAGAATGGAATGTGAAAGGTCAGGTTTTTGAAAATAGGGCTGGCTCGCGGCTTGATTGAGTCGCGAGTTCTAACCGCGAGATAACCGAATGGCTAGTTGTCCTATTTTGTCTTATAGTGCTCTAGCTAGCATGACACTTCAACTTCTGGCATGCCTGGCATGTGTGCAGCTTCTGGCGGCTTGCAGCTGCGAGTCACCCGCGAGATCCAGTCGCGAGTCTCTGTTTTTCTTGCACACTCTTGAGCATTTCTTCACACTATCTCACTCACTACCCTTACAAGAATCCCACCTAAATACAAGGTTACTAATTGCTGAAATACAAGCAAATTGGCACGGAATAAAGTTAACAAGATGGTTGATTAAATTCAACCTTACAGAAACAAGTTAAGCGTAAACTCATAAAACGTATAATTTTTGTTAAAAAATTAATAGCTAAATGATTTATTATTTTATAATTGAAAGTAAAAATCATGCTACATGTGTGTGTATATTTTTCAGTCAAAATGCCCCAATAAAGATATAAGTTGGTGTAACATCAACTCAATGAACATATATTAGTCTAAAAATAAAAATATAACTAATGTTGTTGAATGAATAAAGAACAATTAAATAATTATAATCTTATATAAATAAATATAATCACTCCAAAAATACTTATTATAACCATATATAAATAGAATAACTCCAAAAACATTGTTCATCAAAAGTGCTTAAATAGTATTATTTCAAAGCCAAAAATATATATTTATGAACTTACTTTCAAATTCAAACGACATAGTTTTGCCTTTCTAATTCTAACTATAACATGAATTTTTTGTAACTCTAAGCAATGGCACTCCTAATAGAGAGATCATTTTTCATTCATAATCAATTTTCTTTTTAATCTTGCAAGTCTTGTTATTTCAACATTTTTCAACTATTTAACCCAAAAAATATATATGGAAAACAATTGTAATATACAAAACCAAACCAAACTAACTGTATATATTATTTGATAGACAAATTAAGTGCATGTAAAGTGTAAAAAAAATACTTGCATGTAGGTCGGTGGTGGTGGTGTTGTCGTTTTATTCTTGTCAAGCTAATTCTTTTTATAATCTCTTTATTTCATATGGGTATCTAAGTGGTATTTCATACGGATTAGTATTTCAATTTTTGGTTTTGGTAGTTAGAAGTTAGCACATGTATAGTTTAAATCACGTTGATAAAAAGTTACTAATAAAGTCATAAAACTATTATTAGTAAATGTTTCTTAGGCTTTATCTATTTAGCTTTGTTGCCAAATCGATATCAACTCTTTTATTTTATTTATTTTTTAGAAGAATATAACACAACTAAAAACCTATAAACAATAATTTAAATTTAATATTAAGAATAGAATCAAACTTATTCATAATTTAAAATTAAGAAACTAACAGAAATCATAAATTAAGATATAAATGTAGCAAAAGAACAAAGAACATAACAATATGTTTCTTTCGTCACTTTGAGAGATGAAAGTGTGAGTAAATGTGAGCATGTAACGAAAACCTACACCAATTATTGTAGAAGATATCAAATAAGTACAAAACTTTAATATTATGAATTAGGTTAATCTATCTATCAATTTCTAATGTAGAATTCATGAATTTAAGTACTTGTGTGAGAAGTTTTCATTATTTTTTTTTTGAAGTTAAACAAAGATAGTTTAACTAAAATGAAAATAATAATAATGAAGAAATAGTGCATACCTGAGTTGACATGGGATTTAAATATTCACATATTAGAGTAAGCTTATATATAGAGGTAGAGTTCCATTTGATATAGTTATTAAATCCTATTGAAATTAAAATTTTTAATTTAATCAATGGGTTTGTTGCTATTCCATAATAAAGTAGAATAAAAAAAGGTCATATATGTATAAGTATATATGTATACTCTTTCATTATATATACAATTTTAAGGAGAAGATGTTGACTTTAAACTCAAATCCTTAGGAGTACTACGTTATTTACAATTTTTTTTTATTAAAAAAAAAAAGATTGGTAAATCGGTATGAAGTATGAACAAATAACGTTGTTGTTTTTCCTATTAAAAAAACATTGCTATTCCTTTTTTGTTTCTTATGACTGTGTAGTAATATATTTTAAGTAAAAATAAATAGTATCAAATAAATTAATAATAAAAAGATTAGATGAAGAATTTGAATTGTAATCAAATTAAGATTTCTATCAACTTAAAATTTATAGGAGAAGAAGATAAGAAAAAAAATTGTATATATATTTTTTTAAATCTAAAAAAATTCCTGCAATTTGGTGAAGCTATTTGGTGTAACCATAACTTCTAAAGTGGAGTTTGGTTCAGCTTTTTGTAAAAGTGCATAATGAAAAAGTGGAGTTTTCAAAAAGTGCATAATTGAAAAAGTGCATTTTCAAAAAGTTGAGTGTTTGGTAAAAGCTGTTAAAAAGTGCTTTTTGAAAAAGCTGAGTATTTGGCTAGCACTTATAAAAGTGACAGTTTGAGGGATAAATTACCAAAAAGGACAATGTATATATAAGAGCATCTCCAGCAAGTTAGACAAATTTTTGTTCTGTTTGGACAATCAACAGTGACATTTATCTTTTGCCTATCTACTTTTTTAATTTTTATTTTGTAATCAAATTTATTCTTTTTTAATATTTATTTTTCTTTTTCTATTCATTTTCAACAATTATATTTTTCAACAAAAAGTGTTACATCTACAATATTTTTTGCAATACTTTCACAAGAATCATAACAAAATATTATATGAAAAGTTGTTATTAGTTCTAATTTAAACCCATTACTGAAATTATATTTTTACTCATCAATATTAGCTAATTACTTAAAATTTATTGTGAAAATATTGTGAAAATATTGTGATAATATTTTGAAATTGTGATTTCTAATTCTTTTCTCTTTTTTTTTTCCTCCATACGTTACCTTTTCCTTTTCTTTTTCTTTTTTCTCTTGTATTTTATCCACCACACACGTGTACACTATTTTGTCCACATCCTCTCCTTTTTCCCACACCTCCACCTTCCAGAAGGCTCTCTCATTCTTTCATTCTTTCCTTTTTCCTTTTTCCTTTTCCGTTTGTTTCCAGAAGGCTCTCTCAATTCCAAAGCTCTCCGGCTCTCTCAATTTCTTCTCTCTTTTTTTTTTTTTTTTTTTCCACTTGATTTCCAAAAGATCTCCACTTCCGCTTCTTGACTTATATGAAGCAAATTGCTCGCGGACCTGAACTGAAAATTGAGAAGCCTCACGACCTGAACACTGTGGGTTCGGTCTTTCTTCGTCTTCATCTTCTTCTTCCTCTTCTTCTTCTTTCTTTCTATCTTTCTATGTGTTTATGGTTGTTTGGCCGTGGTTTTGGCCGTGGGTTTGTGCTATTTGATTTCTGTATTTTTGGATTGTGGTTTGTGTTTTGGGTAATGATTTTAATCTTCGTCTTCCTCTTCTTCTTCTTTTTTTCTGTCTTTCTATGTGTATTTTTGGTATGTGTTTTTGGATTGTGGCCATGGGTTTGTGCTATTTGATGGGTATCTCCGTAATTTTAATTTTGCAACGGTAACCCACTGAAAACGCGCATTGCGCGTTTTCATTTATGGAACCCTGAGGGTCCATAAAAATTTCCGTGTTTCTCCTTATTTTTGGAACCCTGATAAAAGTTGCGTTTTGGGCTTAACCAAACGCATATTTTGGTTTGGCTTTTTTTTAAAAAGCACTTTTTGGGTTCAAAATGTGGAAACAAACGGGCACTAAGCCTAACTTTTATAGTGAAGTCACTTCGCATGACCACGACTTCTAAGCTCACTTTTTATTATATAGTATATGATATGATATATAGATATATATATATATATATATATATACACACACAATAAGGTAGGGAATTTTATTTAATGTGACACAACATAATGCCATTGAATCAAAGGTTCTTGAAAATAAATTTACAAGTTGAAAATATAAATGATTTCAGGTCCTTCCCATTTGAATCCGATTGGATAGAGTTTTTATTTTATTTTTTTCTTAATGAAAAATATCCCAATGTTCAAGATTGTGGGCTATTTAGGGTGCTTTCCTAATTTACATAGCAAAAATACAAGCCCAAAAATAATATTGTGGGCTATTTCATTTATAGAAGGGAAATGAATATAATTTCCTATCAAATAAAAGATGGTGTACTAGAATTACCCGTCCAAAAGATAAAGAAGTGGAGCAGCATTAGGCGCTAGCCCACGACTGTTATGGGATTCGTTTTTGTTCTTCTTTCTGGCCGAAAGATTGTTATGGGCCTTAAAACTTTAAAATGTAATTTGTCAACAGCCCAGGCTCAGCTCATTTCGGTGTCGAAGTGTTTTTTGCTTGCCCATGACCCAAACCAAGTACAATAGCTGATTAGAGTGAACACACATCATTCTTCAGATATAATAGCAGCATAATCAATGAATGCTCAAAATACAAATGACCATGCTTATCTAAGTTTAATCCCAGTTCACTTTTTGTTATCTATCATGTAATGAGCTTGCTCATCATTTAGCTTGTTGAGCTTGTATTTCTCTAACTTGGGGTCCTTGACAAGGTGGTCAATGTTAACGTATATTATGTTATGGGCTTTAGGCCCAACTAGGTTACTTGTATAGCACACTTGTACTTATACTACACTTTACTTGTACCGCACACATATGCCTCCTATATAAAGGCACTGATGTATATTCTTTGATTTGAGAAATACAATATTATTGCATTCAGTATTTCTAACATGGTATCAGAGCCATTGCTCTGACTTTTTCTTTACAGTCTTGTCTCCCATTGGTGTTATTCCAGACTCACAATTGCTTCCGCTGTTACAACTGCTGCTGCAGCCATTCGCCGTTAAACCTCTGACGCATTTCAGTCATCGTCTCTGGTTCCGGACCTGCAGCTGCCGTCGTTCAGAGTCTCGAGACCACTGCCATACCGTCATCGCCGTGATCCTTGCCCCGATTGTGTTTTTGCAGGCACCACTAAGATCGTCCTTTGCCGATCTACTACCTTGTGGAACTTGACCACCATCGAAGCTCACACGCGCCGTCACGTGCTACCTAAAGATTCTGCGCCAAAGCTCACGCGTTCCATGCCCTCCACGCGCCGATAGCCTTCTGCACGTGCCGCTACGCACCTCCACGTGCCGACATCATTCTTCACGTGCCTACATGCGCTAGATCTGCACCTGCTGACGTCAGCCCTAGGTGACGTCATCACTGCCACGTCACTTGCTGACATCATCGTCCAATCTGCTGACGTCACCCACCACGTCAGCGTTGACTTTTCGTTGACTGTCCGTTGACTTTGACTGAGGGTTGACTTTTTTTCCAGAGTTGACTTTTGCAGTTTAGGTGCTCCTTACCCAGTTTTTCGCGTAGATTTCATTTTTACAGTCCATTTTTGCATATTTTGCTTCTAAATGAAGAATAAGGACAAGTCTTCTTCCTTTTGCAACAATCGTCGTCGACAATCCAGCAATCGTTTTTGCAATTTATGTAAACGATTTGGCCACAGTATTGAGACTTGCTATCATCGCAACAAATCAACTGTTTCAATTTCTGCTGCTACTGTTGCTAACACTGAGAGTGACCAACCAATGGCTCCCGTCTTTGCACAGTCTCAGTTTTCTGGATCCACTTTCACCATTTCCAGAGATGACCTTATAAACATCATCGCTAATGTCATTCGTATGGTTGTTAATGCATCTTATTCCTCTTCTCTCTCAGCTTTATCTGGTATGTCTCCTACCTCTTGGCTTATGGATTCTGCTTGTTGCAATCACATGACACCTCATTCGTCTTTATTTTCTGAACTTAAACCTGCACCACACCCTCTTAATATTCGCACAGCAAATGGTTCCACAATGTCTGGTCATAATATAGGCTCTGTTTCGACCTCTAACCTCTCGGTTCCTGGAGTCTTTAATATTCCTGACCTTTCTTACAATTTATTTTCTATGGGACAATTAGCTGAGTTGGGTTATCGCATTATCTTTGATTATTCTGGGTGTATTGTGCAGGATCCAAGGACGGGACAGGAGCTTGGGGCCGGTCCCAGAATTTGGCGTATGTTTCACGTGGACAACCTTCATCTTCCACTTGTTGCTCCTGTTTCTGTTGCTGCAGCTACTGTAGTTTCTTCTGTTCCTTCCCTTGCACTTTGGCATGCTCGACTTGGTCACGCATCTTCCCCTCGGGTACAACAATTGGCTTCTAGAGGTTTGTTAGGTTCAGTGTCTACCGAAAATTTTGATTGTGTCTCATGTCAGTTAGGAAAACAACCAGCTTTGCCTTTCAATACTAGTGAATCAATATCAACTGATATCTTTGACCTTATTCATTCTGATGTTTGGGGGCCTTCCTCTGTCTCTAGTATTGGTGGGTCTTGATATTTTGTTGTCTTTGTCGATGATTACTCTCATTATAGCTGGATTTTTAATATGAAACATCGTTCTAAATTATTGCAAGTATATTCTAATTTTGCAAAAATGGTTGAAACTCAGTTTTCCAAACGCATCAAAATTTTTCGATCTGATAATGCTCTTGAGTACACTCAATATGCTTTCCAAACTGTTTTGCATTCCTATGGCACTGTTCATCAACTAACTTGTCCAGGTACCTCTCAGCAAAATGGTAGAGCCGAACGAAAATTTCGTCATATTCTTGACACTGTTCGTGCTCTCTTTCTCTCTGCCAAAGTTCCTACTCCTTTTTGGGGTGAAGCTGCTCTTCATGCTGTTCATACTATTAATTGCATTCTAAGTCCTGTTATCCAAAATCAAACTCCATATGAGCGCCTTTTTGGGTCACCTCCAAACTATCACCACCTTCGCTCCTTCGGTTCTGCTTGTTTCGTTCTTCTTCAGCCACATGAGCATAACAAACTTGAGTCTCGGTCAAGGCTTTGTTGTTTTCTTGGCTACGGCGAAACTCAAAAGGGGTATTGGTGTTATGATCCTATCTCTCATCGTCTTCGTATTTCTCGTAATGTTGTCTTTTGAGAACATCGCCTCTTTGTCGAGCTCTCTCACTTTCGTGCCTCCCGATCTTCGTCTTCTGTTTTAGATCTTTTTCCAGATGAGGCATATGTTCCTTCTGTAGCTGCTCCTGATCCTCCTGTGGTTGCTCCTGATTCTCTTGTAGACTTCTCTGTCCAACCACCAAATATCACTGATCCCTTTCCTAGTTCACCTTTTAATGAACAGGTGGAAGATGAACAGGTTGAAGACGAGCTACCCAACCCCAACCCTGAGCTTGGGTCCCCTGCTCCTGCTCCGCCTGAAGATCTTGCACAAGACATTCCACCTCGTCACTCAACTCGGGTAAGATCTATTCCTGCACATTTACTTGACTATCATTGTTACACTGCTCTTGCTACACTACACGAGCCTCACACCTATCGTGAGGCTTCCACTAACCCTTTATGGCAGATTGCAATGAAAGAGGAACTTGATGCATTATCTAAAAACCATACTTGGGACTTGGTGACACTCCCCCCCGGGAAATCTGTGGTTGGTTGTAAGTGGATCTACAAGATTAAGACTCGCTCTGATGGGTCCATTGAGCGCTACAAAGCTCGTCTTGTTGCAAAAGGTTTTACACAGGAGTATGAGATTGATTATGAAGAGACCTTTACTTCGGTTGCTCGTATCTCATCTGTCCGTGCCCTCTTAGCTGTTGCTGCTGCCAGTAAATGGGATCTTTTTCAGATGGATGTCAAAAATGCATTCCTTAATAGGGATTTAAGTGAAGAAGTTTCTATGCAACATCTTCCTGGTCTCTCTGTTGACTCAAACAAGGTTTGTTACCTTCGCAGTGCACTTTATGGCCTTAAACAAGCTCCATGGGCTTGGTTCGCCAAATTTAGCTCTACCATCTCTCGCTTGGGTTACATGGCCAGTCAATATGATTCTGCCTTATTTCTTCGTCGCACTGACAAAGACACTATTTTACTTCTCCTGTACGTGGATGATATGATCATAACTGGTGATGACCTCAGTGGCATTCAAGAACTCAAGGATTTTCTCAGTCAGCAATTTGAGATGAAAGATCTTGGACATCTTAGCTACTTCTTGGGTCTTGAAATCACTCATTCTACAGATGGACTTTATATTACTTAAGTCAAGTATGTTTCTGAACTCTTGTCTCGAGCTGGACTCACTGATAGCAAGACTGTTGACACTCCAGTTGAGCTTAATGCGCATCTGACTCCCTCAGGGGGGAAACCATTGTCTAATCCCTCTCTTTACAGACGATTGGTTGGCAGCTTAGTTTATCTCATAGTTACTCGTCCAGACATCTTCTATGCTGTTCATCAGGTGAGCTAGTATCTGTCTGCTCCACGATCAACTCACTATGCTGCTGTTCTGCGCATTCTTCGGTACCTGAAGGGCACCCTCTTCTATGGCCTTTTCTACTCAGCTCAGTCTCCTCTTGTACTCCGTGCATTCTCTGATGCTGATTGGGCAGGAGATCCCACTGATCGCAGGTCCACTACAGGTTATTGCTTTCTCCTTGGTTCTTCTTTGATTTCTTGGCAAAGTAAGAAACAAACTTTTGTAGCCCACTCCAGTACTGAAGCAGAATATCGTGCCCTTGCTGATACCACATCTGAGCTCCTTTGGCTACGATGGCTTCTTAAGGATTTAGGTGTGTCCACATCCTCTGCTACTCCCCTTTATTGTGACAACCAGAGTGCCATTCATATTGCTCACAATGATGTCTTCCATGAACGGACTAAACACATCGAGATTGATTGTCATTTTATCCGTTATCATCTTGTCCATGGTGCTCTCCAGCTTTTCTCCGTCTCCTCCAAAGATCAACTTGCAGATATCTTCACCAAGTCACTTCCTAAGGGACGCACTCGTGATTTAGTTGACAACCTCAAGTTGGTCTCACATCCACCTTGAGTTTGAGGGGGGCTGTTAACGAATATTATGTTATGGGCTTTAGGCCCAACTAGGTTACTTGTATAGCACACTTGTACTTGTACTACACTTTATTTGTACCGCACACATATGCCTCCTATATAAAGGCACTGATGTATATTCTTTGATTTGAGAAATACAATACTATTGCATTCAGTATTTCTAACAGTCAATATCGTACCGGTACTAGCTGGTATGTATTGTACCGGTACATATACCGGTATCGAAACGCCAACGTTTCGTACTGGTTTAAATACCAGGCGTACCGGCCGATTTTGGGCAATACTAGGCGTACTGGCCGATTAAGGAAAAAATCTTTTTTTTCTTTTTTTCTTTTTTAGTTTTGTAATTTTTGAATTTTTTTAAGGACAGAATGGTAATTTATTTGCATTAACTTATTAGTATTATTTGTTTTCTTAATATGCAATGAATAATTACGCTTCCTATTTTTTATATTGTTTGTGTGCGTGTGGTTTTTTTTTTTTTTTTTTCTTTTAATTGATGCTAAAGTCTAAAATCATGAATAATTTGTTCTAAATTGAGGTAATGTTTTATGGTAAATTTTTATATTTATTATAATACACACACACACACACACACACACACACACACACACACACACATATATTTATTTATTTATTTATAAATATAAAAAGTAACGGTAAACCCGAAATGGTACACTAGTATTGACCGGCACCGAAATATATTGTTCCACTGATTAAACCAGTACAACTTTTGGTACAAGATTGACTCCCTTGGTCCCTAATCCATCTCTTCCATCTTTCCGCAGGAAATTTATTAGATACACTGAGAGTATACTTCCTCTCTCTCACATGGGGATGAGTCTCATGGTGGGTGAGACCCACCCTTATGTGAAAGGGAGGGAGTATATTCCCACAATACCGAATAATAACCATTTTTTTCGTGAGTCTTTTGTAAGGAAGTTGATGAATCAGTTCTTTTTTTTTTGTCTCTACCTTTTTTTTTTTTTTTTTTGGAGTTTGGGCCTTCTTACTTAATCCTGGTTTAATGCCCTTCCTTGATTGCATTTTCTAGAAGACTAAAAAATAATTAACTGCATTGTAACCACTTTACACATTTTTTTTTCCCACTCCTATGTAACACTTTTTGTTTTCTTTTCCAAGTTCACTCCTATGTAACAATTTTTTTCCCTAGGGAATACTCCGATGTAACTCAAGATACTAGAATTGGGAACTTAAAAAAAAAAAAAAAAAAAAAAAAAAAAAAAAAAAAAAAAAAAAAAAAAAAAAAAAAAAAAACTATTCCTAGAGGCATAACCAACGTGTCCCAAATAATATAAAATATACATATTAAATCAAATCAGCAAACATAGTGCTTACAAGTTACAATTGACTTAGAAAATTTTAAGGTCCAGAATATTGTCTAGTTTGCTGGGCCATTGGCTACGACTTCAATTAGTACCACTGTCATGTTTAAAGTCCGAAGTCCAAAGGGTATGCTGGTTTTAAATTCGTTTATTTTAATGTTATCCTTTCTCAATAATCAATTACTAATTATGCCTACAAGTCCAACAATTAAATCTTTTATTCCTTTTTTGAATGTTACTGGGTTATTTTGAGACTGTTTAGGACGGTTTTTCTAAGTTTTCCAATGGCTTTTTGTGGGTTTTTTAGTGGGTTTGCAAAGACATTTTTCTGGGATTTTGGATTATGTTGGTTTTTTGGTGGTGTTTGGCTGGTTTTTGGAGGCTATTTTCTGGGTTTTTGACCGAATTTCTTGTAAGGTTTTTGGTATTTGTTGGGGGGCCAAGAATTTGGTTATGTATGGAAGAGAGAATCAATTTGTTGCATTCACCCTATGCTAGTGGCAGAGCCAGGATTTGAGTTGAGGGAGGGCAAAATTTATATATGATACACTCACTTACACACATTATGTGAATATATAATATTTGAGACCAATTTGAAAAATTAAAAGCTATTCCTTTAAATACTAAGTGATATTTAATGTAATTATACAAAAAAAAAAAAAACTCTATAAAAAATGCTTATTCATAATATTGTATTTATCTATTGAGATATTTCTCACATGAATGATCTATTTTTAATTTTTTTTAGAGCCAAAACTCAAGTTATGAATGAAAATATTAGTAGTTAGATAAATACTAAGTGTAATATATGTGAATTTCTATTATTTTGGTTAATGTGGACCCATAAAAAGTTCAAATTGTAATATGGTAGGGACAAACTAAAAAATTCAATGCATGGCATGCTAGTGGAGGACTTAAAGTTTCTCAATGGTTCGTTTAGAAGTTATGCTCTGTTTCAAGACCAAAGAAATAGAGTGACATTTAATAAACCCAAAAACAAAAAGTAGATAGGGGTATTTAATAAGTATTAGCTATAATAACTAAGGCATTTTTTGGGCGGGCTAGGGGTGGCAATTGCCCCCCCTCGACCCCCTAGCTCCACCCTTGTCCTATGCGTTGGACTTGGATAAGTGTTTCTAGGCCACATGAGATAAAAATCTCCTTAGTTTGTAACTTTGTTGCATGAAAATATGTCACGCCCCAAACCCAAAAGGATCCAAAACATGAGAAATACATCCCAAAGGTATTTGTAGATTTTTTTTCCTTTTTTAAAATTCAATCCAAACAATTTATTCCAAGTACCAACATGAGATAAAAATCTCCTTAGTTTGTAACTTTGTTGCATGAAAATATGTCACGCCCCAAACCCAAAAGGATCCAAAACATGAGAAATACATCCCAAAGGTATTTGTAGATTTTTTTTCCTTTTTTAAAATTCAATCCAAACAATTTATTCCAAGTACCAACATCAAGAATTTTCATGAAAATTTTATTAAAGATACTCCCAAAGTAAGTCTTTTTTTTTTTTGAAAGTAAGTCAGAGCTCTATGAAATAATTACAAGGACTATTGACCACAAAAAAATGGAGGTCTGAATAAATATAATTATAAATCATTAACTTGTCCCATCAATGGAAATAAAAATCTTCACCACTATTAGATACAAAAGAATTAGTCAAGCCTACTTCAGGATGTACATCATCTAAAGATCACAATCACAAAAGTCTAGCCTCGATCAGTAGTTAGTATAACTACTATTAGCCACAAAAACTTGTCTCAAAATGATTGTTTCCTACTCTGAAAAGTTTTGTAAAAGAATGAGATGAAATAGAGCCCAATAAGTAGCATAATTAATTTCATGATGAGGAATAGTTTACAAAGAATGTTAGATTAAGAATTTCTATTATGAATATTACAAGATCATTTTAAATAATAATATGACAAGAATAATTAAATAATGAAATACGGCTTCTCAAAATAAATACCATGAAATTTTATATTATAATCTAGGAGCACTAACAATATAATTCCAAAGCCATAAAATCTAACATAAGGCAAATTATCACAAATATACCACACTATCACATCGATTAGTCAGGGGATCCACCCATTCACAATTGATATGATATTATCCTCTCTAGTATGTAGTCTTTTGGCCCCATGGGTAGCAGCCTCACCTATACCCTCAAGTTTTTGTTTTTCTCCCCATGGGTAGCAGAAATAACGTGTCAAATAGGACCTCTTTTGCATGTGGTCTTTTGGCCCTATGGGTAGCAGCCTCACCCATACACAATTAAGGAACCTCTTCCCCCATGGGCAGCAAGGAAGAACGTGTCATTCAAGGAAGAACGTGTCATTCAAAGTGAAAGGGCACTGACCTAAATCTGATTCCGTTGTCACAAAGTCTGTAGAAATCAAATCGAGTGATCACCGGAAAATCACACATGGCATAGGTTCAAAACAACATAAAGCTCATAGGTTACATTTACTTTCAAACGCATAGTTTATATCTAGGTAGTTTTAGAAAAACCTTAAACAACCAAAACTTCCACAAAGTTTGTAAGGTTTCCAAATTCATTCCTTGTCAACAAGATTTTCTATCAATTTCCCAAATAATATAAGACAAGATAAGATCTTTTAAATTTTCCAATATTCCATAAAATCCATGAATTCCTTATCAAATATTAAATCAAAGATGCTCATATTTTTCATGTCAACAATTCATACCTTTCTCCATATGCAATATTAAACATGATGCGCTTTTTACATATAATCATATGTAATAGGATCACAACACAACACTTTTTAAGAAAACATAATCCCACAAATAATTTTCCAAAATGTGTTTGACCCAAAAACAACGTTTATGCAACATAGTTATTTTTCAAAAATCCCATTAAAAAGCTACTTACCTTGCAACCTGCAAGAACCTAAACAATACTAAGCCAACCTATCAAGATAAGCACAAAACTTGAAATTGCATCTAGCTACGAAATAGGAATTGCCAAATAAGCAATTAATTAGGCAAGCCTAATATTTAACCTCACAAATAATGTATTCCACTTCCAAAGTTTCTCAACAATTTAATTTAAAAGGCATATACTGCAATTTATAAACTCAAGTCATTCAAGGTATTCTCTCTAACATCAAAATCTCAAAATTTTATAAGTAGTTCCTACAAGAATTGCACAATATCATCAAGAGATCCATGACACCAAAATCACAATATCCTCCAAGACAAACAATTTGAAACTAGCTCCAAATAAACTACAAAAATTATATTTACCATCTATTTCACATTAGAAAGCCAAAACCTCCAAATCTTCACCATAACAAAACTTAGATAGCCACTATTTGTAAAAATCATAAACTCACTCATCAAATAAATCCACCAAGTCAAAACCCATACACATAATCACAAGAATATCACTTCTAAAGCTTATATTAAAAGAATCTCAAGCAAAAGTATAAAAACCCACCAAAAAGATTAGGAATTACCTCAAATAAAAGAGATGAAGATGCAATGGTTCCTAAGGACTTTTTTTCGGTGATCTGTTAGAATTATGTGCCCTCAAAAACAATACTACGCATTTTTATTTGATGATAAAATTATATTTTCACATTCATAACTTTTATAGGTATATTTCATTGTTTAAATGTGACATGTGATGTCACCTCTGTAGGAAAAATTATGTTAATGGTTAAGGAACCAAAGACAGAGAGTAATGATTTTTCATATATTATTAAATTGTTTTAGGCTGTGGATATTAATTGAATATTACCACTGAAACTTACACTTGTTGTGCTGCTATATGATAGGATGATTTACTCCATCATTGAAGTAGTGACTTTAAGCAAACAAGTGGGTGTAATGTAACAAGTACATACACTGAATTGGATCCGATCAAGGACATCTTATGGAGTGATCATTGTTAATTAAAAGGTTGTTTTATCACAATTTTTCTATTGTCCTCAAACATGAGGGGTTTGTGTATATTTATTTATTATGCACATAACTTTGACAATGTCAACTGGTGATGCCAATTTTAAAGGCTATATACAGACATGTTGGGTTACGTGTGTAATGAGTAAAATATATAAATGCTTAACAATGAATCCACCAGTCTCTATAGAAGATAGTATATTCAGTTGATTTTCATATTGAAGTTGAACTCAAAACAAAACTGGCTAGTGACATTTTTCAAAAATGTTTTTCATATATATAATATTGTGTATATATATATTTAAAGAGTTTTTTTTTTTTTTTAAGATATTGTTGAGTCCAATAGAAATTATGAAATCAAGAAATTAAGGGTCACATAAGTTAGGGACATGACAACGATATTTATCCAGTCCTAGTGGCTTGTGGGAATATAGTATGGTGGAAGGACATAGATATAAAATTGTATGAAATGAGACCTCATTTGTAATTCTCTAATCTTCAGGGGTCAATTGCAATGTGTTGATGGACATTATTGCAATATGTAGAAGTTCAGATATTTTCTTAATATGGTTGAGAAAATTAAGAAATATTTTTGGAAAGTGTTTCAAATTAAGTCAATAACGTTCAAAAAGGTTATTGATAAAATCCTACGGCTAAAGATTAGGATCCCTAAGGATCCCATGTCCAATCTCTCTCTAGGGTTTTAGAAGTCTACTATAAAATAAGATTTTATAATATCATATTTAGTGGTTGGCCATCAGAACTATTGTGTGATACTGCAGTCTTCTGAAAACTCAAAAGAAATAGAGAGAGAGACGTGAATATCTTGGGAGGCAACACGCTTGGGTTGCTAAAAGAGGTACGCAATTTTGTTCTATTTAGAATCCATGGTTGTGTGGTACAATGATCTTTAAATGAAAATATGATTTTTCGTTTTATATTGCTTCCGCAAAAGTTTTCACTTACTAGAAAAATGATGGTGGAGATGGTGGTGAGGAGTGGGTATTGGTGGGAGAATGAGGGAGTGTGAGAGAGGAGTGTTTGTTGTGTTTGTGAGAAAATGAAAATGAAAAAGTGGAGAGGACCACTAAGTTGACCGGCCAAGATAGTGAGAGTGTGAGATGATTTTCTTGTGGTGGGAAGCATATGGGGTGGGTGGGTCACGTGGGGTCTCAAAAATCTTAGGCACGCGGCTTTATCATAGGCTACCACATGGCATGATCTTGCCAAATTACATTAATATATCTCTTGGACATTCTAGAACCTTGGACACTTGACCTCATCATAGGCTACCACATGGCATAGTCTTGGCAAATTGTATGAAAATATCTCTTGGATATTCTAAAACCTTGGACACTTGGGCTCATCATAGGCTGCCACACGGCATGATCTTGGAAAATTGCACGAACAAGATCACAGCAATTCAAATGTGTATTCATACAACAATCAATTGAAAATTTGCATAACATGAAAAAAGAATATGATTTTGATTGAATTTGGACACGCTCAATTAAATGAAAAATGAATTTCCAAGGAACACACACTTCTCCAATAAAAATTGTGGGACCAATTCAATTGTAAATAATTGGACCCAAAGAATGCAATGACACACATTTCCTGAAAAATCAAGTAATTTTGAAAATTAAAATTTGACTTTCTAGCATGTATTCAAATCAAACAAAGGGCAATTTAAGGGAAAGTAACACAAGTTTCAATGCAATAATGCACATTTTCCATGAAAGATTCAATGAAACAATTTTCATGTTTTCACAGTAATTCGCCCAATTCAGGCATGACTTCTGTTCAAGGACAATCAATTTGTACGGGATTTTATGGTCTTTAATTTAAACTTGGTTATTCCCATAAAATTGATTGAAATCAATAAAAAACACAGTTTAACTATTGAATTCACCAAATCCTTAATTTTAAGCTCACTTTTTCATCAAATTGTAGGGTCAGACAAAACACAATATCGAAGTCCTAATAAAAAAGATTTTTTTTAAGAGGAAGAAAATCAGATAGCTAGATGGAGTGATGGACCAGGCCATCTCCTTACTCTGGGCTAATGACCCACTTAGGAAGTAAAGAGATAATATGGTCACATCAGCATTACAAAAAGCTGCCCAATGTGTAAGATTCTGGGCTATGTAGGGTGTTTTCCTACTTTACGTAGCAAAAGTCCCAGAGCCCAAAAATAATCTTATGGGCTATTTCATTTCTAGAAGAGAAAGAATATGATTTCCTATCCAATAAAAGATGGGTTACTAGAATTACTCGTCCAAAAGATATAGAAGTGGAGCTGCATTGGGTGTTAGCCCATGACTGTTCTGGCCGAAAGATTATTATGGGCCTTAGACTTTAAAATGTAATTTGCCGACGCCCAGGCTCCGCTTTATTTCGGTGTCAAAGTTTTTTTAGTTTTTTTCTTTGCCCATGTCCCAACCCAATCACAATAATTGATTTTGCCGTTCGAATCCCGGCAACATAATCATAATCAATGGATGAATGATCAAAAGACAATGAAGGGTCCTTTCATTTATAGTCGGCTTTATTTTCCTCCAATGCCTTCACATCCACGTGTCGAACACATGGACAACCTCTGTGTCCCCTAGTGATTTGCGCATGGACGTTTCTTTTCTAGCAACATTGTTGTCAAAACTAGGTAGGCGGTATGGTTGCCCAGTATGAGGAAGTATACCCTGTTACGAGGGTATGCTTCCTCACAAGACAAGCTGGGGGATGTATATATTAACTCTACTCTCTGTTCTTAACTCTCAGTTCACTGTTCTCTCTCAAGCAAGGAAAAACCCAAAATCAACACTGAAAAATGGCCTTTGTGTCACAGTTAAGCCAATTCACTCTCTCAGCGGTCACTCCACAAACCCAGTTCACTCCCAGAGCTTCAGTTTTTGCGCCAAGTTCTGTTAAAAGCGGGGCGAAAAGGGTCGAGGAAACCCAGATTTGGACCGGGGAATTGGTCTGGGAGAGGCCGAGTTTCTGGGTTGGAGCGGGGAGCGAAGAGGAGTTGGGTCCTGAGAAGGAAGAGGTGCCCACGGTGGCGGAGGCAGAGGAGAAGGAGGAGGAGGAGGAGTGAAGACGGTGGAGCCAAGCGAGATCGATTGGCTGAAGAAGGCTTTGGTGACCTCATTTCACGGGACTAACTGGGGGCTAAATGCGACGAGCGAGACAAGAGCCGAGATTATCGAGCTTTTCACGTAGCTGGAGGCGAAAAATCCTACCCCTGCACCCACTGAGGCCTTGACTCTTCTCAATGGGAAATGGATTCTCGCGAAAGTGTTTGTTTACACACTTCGAACTCTCAGGATTACCTGCCTTAATAGTATCATATATGAACATGTGCATCAAAAGCTTAAAAGTGATAGGAAATTTTGAAACTTGTTTAATTAAATTGTAAGGTTGAATTTAATCAACCATTTTATTGGCTTTATTCCGTGACAAATTTGCTTATATTTCAGCATTTAGTAACCTTGTATTTAGGTGGATTTGTTGTAAGTGTAGTGAGTGAGATAAAGTGTTGATTGCTCAAGAGTGTGCAAGAAAACAGAGACTCATGGCTTGCTCTCGTGGGTAGCTTGCGGTTTCAAGCCGCCAAACGTAGCACATGTGCCAAGCGTGCCAAAAGGTGAACAGTTATGCTAGCTGGAGCACTACAGGACAAAACAGGACAACTGGGCATACGGTTATTTCGCGACTGGATCTCGCGACTTAGTCAAGCCGCGGGGCTAAGCCGCGAGCCACTCTTGTTTTGTAAAACCTGACGTTTCACATTCCTCTCTTACTCCAGTATAAATACCCCTTATACCCACAAATGTAAGAGAGCTTCCAGAGAGAATTTTGAGAGAGAAACCCTAAAGAAAAACAAGATTGGTTCACCAACAATCTATACATTAGAGTCTCTTCAAATTCCTCAACTCTCTTCCTTTCCATTGTCAAATCCTTGAGAGACATTTTACCAAAACCTTGTTCTCACCATACTCATCACTGTGAGAGGGTTGTTTGGTTTGCTGGGAAGCAGTTAGGAAGGAACCAATCTACATTGGTTGATGCTATGGTCTAGTAGCGGAATCCGGGAAGTTAGAAAAGAAAAAAGTTCGGCGCAACCTCGTTGGAGCAAGAAGCTTGGAGGGCATAGGTGCACTGGGTAGATTAGGCTTGGAGAGTCTATTGCTGTCCTTGTATCCTAACTACATTTTCTAGTGGATTGTTTACCGCCTGGAGGGCGGCGGAAAGGTTTTACGCCGAGGGCTTCAGTTTCCTCTTCAATAACACATCGCATGTTGTCTTTGTGTTTGCATCTTCCTTTCCTTTTATCTTTGCCTTTTTATTATCTGTTGTAGGTTGTGATTTTAATTTGGCTTAGATAGTTTATCCAATTCTATATTATAGCTTATGTTCATTTTCCGCACACTAGTTGTTTGACATAATGCTTGAATTGGTTAATTTGTAAATTGGGGGTTTAAACGTTCAAGGGTGTTTATACACAAAATTGAACTTTCAATTGGTATCAGAGCAAGTACACTTGTTGTGGTTTTATTACCTAAGTGTGATCCTAGACCCCTGTATTGTGGTAGCTGTTATGGAAAATACCATGCTGAATTGTAGTTTAAGTGTTTATGAAAATGATTCTATGCACATGTCTGAAGAGTGTTTTACCAATGATCTTGTAGAGTTATTAAAAACTAAGAAACATGCTAGAATATTTGTTCACATGCTGGAATTTTTTGAAAATCTGAATCATGTCTTACACAGTAGCATATCTGAATTTAAATCGTTGATTAAGAAATATAAAAGAAAGAATAGAATGTTGTGTGAGATGATTGAGAATCTGAAATTGAAAGGTCAATCTGAAAGAAGCATGAAATCTGATGATGAATTTTTGTTTGAAGGTCAAGAATGTTTGTCACATGCGAGCTTATTTGTGCATACCTCATTGAAGGTGTTTAATGCATGTTTGTGGTATCTTGACAATGGTTGTTCTTACCATATGACAGGGGTTAAGTCACTGTTTAAGACTCTCAAAGAAAAAGTTGGTGACTATGTGACCTTTGGTGATGGAAGTCATGCTCAAGTCCTAGGCAAAGGAACTATCGAGATACCTGGATTGCCGCTATTGAAAGATGTGTTATACATAAAAGGGCTGAAGGCAAATCTGCTGAGCATCACTAAATTTGTGATGATGATTTCCTGGTACAATTCTCTAAGAAGGGATGCTTGATCATCAATGAAGAAGGGATTCAAGTCTTGGAGGGAAATCGGACTACTGATAACTGTTATGGAGTAGTTCCCACGGCACCCATTTCATGTAGGAGTGCTCAGGTGAATATGTTGGAACTTTGGCATCACAGATTTGGGCATGCTAATTTCAAACAAGTAGCTAAAGTGTCCAAACTTGAAGTAGTTGAGGGACTTCCTAAGTTTGGAAAGGTGAAGAAGATCGTTTGTGGTGCATGCCAAATGGGAAAGCAAACAAAGGCAAGTCATCACAAGGTGAAATGTGATTGCTACGTCTTAGTGTTTGAAGTTACTTCATGTTGATCTAATGGGGCCTACCAGAACTGAAAGTCTAGGAGGAAAGAGATACATTATGGTCATTGTGGATGATTACTCAAGATACACTTGGGTTGAATTCTTTAGAGAAAAATCAGAAGCATGTGAGAAGTTGGAGATTCTGTGCAAGAAACTACAAAATGAGAGAGGGGTCTCTATTGCCAAATTAGAAGTGATCATGGGAGAGAATTTGAGAATGTAAGATTCGAGTCTTTTTGTGAAAAGAATGGAATCAAGAGAGAATTTTCAGCCCCCAAAACTCCTCAACAAAATGGAGTAGTAGAGAGGAAAAATCGGGTGATTCAGGAGATGGCAAGAGTCATGTTGCTTAACAAGCAAATACCTCAAAAGTTCTGGGGAGAAGCTGTCAACACCTCGTGTCACATTGGCAATAGAATATTTTTCCGAGCAGGAACAAAGAAGACCGCCTATGAGATTTGGAATGGAAAAAAGCCTAGAGTGAAGTATTTCCGGGTGTTTGGAAGCAAATGTTATATCCTAAATGATCAGGAGAATCTTGGGAAGTTTGATGCGAGAAGTGATGAAGGTATTTTTCTTGGGTACTCTAATACGAGTCGGGCATATAGAGTTTTTAACAAGAGAACTAAGACAGTAATGGAGTCCATCAATGTCAAGATTGATGATGCCTTACCTAAGGTGGAGATGATTGATGATGGTGAAGGGCCGAGCACTAAAGAACCCGATGTTGAGGTCGAAGCTCTTGATATAGAAGGTGAAGAACCTACACTAGAAAAAGAATCGACTCCCATCAACCCAAGAATGGAAACGAGATCGATGTCTAGAACATCAAGTCCTCTTACTCCTCCGGAAGACCATCCTCCTTTCTCTCGAAGTGATGAAGTCTCCACATCAAAGAAGCCATCTTCAAGAGTAATTAAGAACCATCCGGAAAGCAACATCATAGGGTCTCTAGATGAAGGTCTTCGCCTCAGAAAAGGAAACATCCTGCTAGCCAATCATGTAACCTATCACTGCTATCTTGCTCAATTTGAACCAAAAAGGGTAGAAGAGGCCCTTCAAGATGAGAATTGGGTAGAGTTAATGCATGAAGAGATGAATCAGTTTGTGAGGAAATGATGTGTGGGAACTTGCTTCAAGGCCTAAAAATGTTCATGTCATAGGCACAAAATGGATTTTCAAAAACAAAACTGATGAAGATGGAGAGATAATTCGAAACAAATCTCGGTTAGTAGCTCAGGGATACACTCAAGTAGAAGGAGTAGACTTTGATGAATCCTTCGCTCCTGTGGCAAGACTCGAGTCTATTCGAATTCTGATGTCCATTGCATGCACTATGAACTTCAAACTCTACCAAATGGATGTTAAGTGTGCATTTCTGAATGGATATCTAAATGAAGAAGTGTTTATTGAGCAACTAAAAGGATTTGAGGATCCTCACTTTCCTGATCATGTGTTGAGAATGAAGAAAGCCCTTTACGGCTTAAAACAAGCACCTAGAGCTTGGTATGATCGGCTTACTCATTACCTCTTAGATAGAAGATTCAAAAGGGGGTATGCTGACCGAACTTTGTTTGTCAAAAATGATGAAGATTATCTCCTTGTGGCACAAGTTTATGTTGATGACATAGTGTTTGGGGCTACCATTGAAGATCGTGCTATTGAATTTTTTGAAGAGATGAAGAAGGAATTTGAGATGAGTATGGTGGGGGAACTCACATTTTTCTTGGGTCTACAAGTCAAACAGCAGAAGGAGGGCATATTTTTTTCACAAGAGAAGTATGCTAGAAACATTGTCAAGAAATTTGGACTAGACTCCAAAAAACATGCTTCCCATCCTATGAACTCATCTACTAAACTGAATGTTGATTCTTCTGGAGTAGAAGTAAGTCCTACATTATATAGGAGTATCATTGGGAGTTTACTCTATCTTACAGCTAGTAGACCAGACATTGTATTCAGTGTTGGTGTTTGTGCCAGATATCAAGCTAATCCAAAGGAATCTCACCTGACAGCAGTTAAGCGAATCATTAGATATGTTAATGGAACTTCAAACTATGGTCTGTGGTATTCAAAAGATTCAAATGCTTGTCTTGCCGGGTATTCAGATGCTGACTGGGCTGATAGTGTAGACGATCGGAAGAGTACTTCAGGAGGCTGCTTCTACCTTGGCAACAATCTTGTCTCGTGGATGAGCAAGAGACAAAATTCCGTGTCTCTATTTACTGCTAAAGTAGAAAACATCGCCGCTAGAAGTTGCTGCACTCAGCTTCTTTGGATGAAGAAATTACTTCATGATTATGGAATTCCTTAAGAGACAATGTGTGTCTTCTGTGACAACACCAGTGCCATCAATCTTTCCAAGAATCTTGTCCAGCATTCAAAATCTAAACACATAGAGATACGTTACCATTTCATTCGAGATCTAGTAGAAGAAAAAGTTGTGTGTCTTGAGTTCATACACACCAACAATCAAAAGGCGGACATCTTTATCAAGCCTCTTGATGGTCCACGATTTGAATCACTCCGTAAGACCATTGGTGTTGGTACAATTCCTTGACTCTCTTATGTGCTGTGTGCTTCACATATTTATGATATGATAAGTTTGTTTATGTTGGGGCACACACTACTTTGTTGGCTTTTTGTGCAACATGATCTTGTTTGTTTGTTTATTTGTGCACTCTTTTGGTATTCTTTTGTTTTTGATCAATCCTTTTCTTCTTGTGACAAAAATCCAAAAATTACATAAAAATCAGAAAATCAAAAAGTTTGTTTGACATTGTTGAGTTTTTGTTTTAAAACTTGTTTTTCCTTGTACCTTTGTGCTAATGGTTTTGTGCATTTTTGAGCATAACTTGTTTCATTGCACTCATATCACTACGGGAAAAATCTTGAAATCTATTTGATTGTTGTAAATAGATCTTCAAACTTGTCATGAATGATTAGTGAATGGTTATGTTGATCTTGAGACATGCATAAACTTGTGTCTATATATCTTCCCACTCTTTATTTTTTTTGCTTAAAAGAGCTCACCAAATGTAAATCTCCAAATGAAAAGAGATATTGAACTGTAAAAGCTTGTTGTACATTCTAGTATTTGACTAGGAAAAAGGGTAAGCGACCTAAAATTCAAGTGAATGTTTATTCAAAAAGCTAAAGGCTATCTCATCAAGGTGATGTATCTAATATCACTCTCACAATGAGAGGTGATTGTCTCAAAAAGGATCAAAAAGATCAAATGTTATGATTGAATGTGGAGTCAAATGTAAAGCTCCAAGATATGTTATTAAGTTCTGTGGGAGGTCATATATACATACTTCTATAATTGAGATAGATCACATGATCTAGTGCTAATTGTGTATGCCTTGGTTGAATTGATCATTGAAACTTCACATTAAACTAAGGACTATCTCATTGTTGATATCCACACACAACACACAAGTTTATATTTGATAAATGCCATAATCATTTGTGTGATTGTACTTGATGAAATGTGTTTTCACATACTCAATCTTTGTGAATTTAAGCACAAAAAGATTTTTGAGTGTTTTAGGTGCTTTTGGAAAGTATTTTGTTCTCAAAATTTGAAAATTTTAGAAATTCAGTTTTGCCCTGTTTTGGCAACTCAGTCGCGGGTTAGTCAAGTCACGAGCCTCAGTCGCGTGCTCGCGGGTTATTTTTGGCGACTTGTTCGCGAGTAGAAGGTCCAGTCGCGAGGGTTACTCAAAGATTTTCGTGGCTCAGCTCGCGACTCTCTCGCGGGTAGATCTTCCAGTCGCGAAAAACACTTTGAAAATTTTTTCAAATTTTTGTCTTTGAGTGTTTTGGCGGCTTGAACTGACGACTTTGTGGCGACTCACTTCAGTCGCGAAAAACGCGTGTTTGGCAAAAATAGGGGCAATTTTTAAATCTTTTTTAGTTTTCCCTCGAACTTTTGTTTCTATTCATCCTCTTCCTCAACTACATCTTTCTCAAACACTCCATGCACCCACTTTCAAACTCCATTGTTGCTTCATTTTAGCTCAAAATCTTCAAGTAACAGGTATGGCTTTTCTTTCTTGAACCCTATTTTACTTGATTTTGTGGTTTTCCCTCTGGATTTTTCGCTTTCGTTTATGTTTTTGAGATGGGTTTGAGTTTCGGCTGTTGCTCTATGTTCATGCTCAGCACGTGGAGGCTATTAACTTAGTTTGAGCTTTAATAAGTTGTTGGTTTTGGTCTTCCTCATATGATTAGCTGGGGTTTGTTATTTGTTGGTTTCTCATCTTGTCTAATCCGTTGTTGATGTGTTGATTCAAAATATTCCTGTGTTGGATGTGTGTTTTACTATGCTGATTGTGTGGTTTTAATCTGACCCACTCTACTGTGTAGCTACATTTGGGCCATTTTTGTCCCTCATTACTATTCTCTGGTCATTTTCATCTAGTCATTAGGGTTTCTTCATTATCCCTGAATTGCCTCTAACCCACTGCTAATAATGTCTATTGGATTGTGTTTTGTCACTTCCTCTGTTCATGATTCAGACTAGACATGTCACCATTCAAGAAAGCAGCTGTGAAAGGAGGTAGTTCCAAAGGGAAGGAACACGTCATTGATGTTGATGACTACTCACCCCAAACAAAAGTGACTCGTTCTTCATCAAAGAGATTTGATCCCAACAAGTTTAGATCCTATGCAGCCTATCAGTCTCATGAGAATTATTTCCAAAATGCTACACCATTACTAGAAAGAACTGTGGATCAATCATCACTTCATGACATTGACATTTCGAAATGGTTTGCTCACAAGGATTGGAATTACCTTCTCTCTGATCTGGATGACGCGTATGAAGATTTGGTAAAGGAATTTTATGCCAACGCGATTGTGGAAGAAGATGAACTTAAGTGCTGGGTTAGGAAAAAGAGCTTTTCAGTCTCTCTTGCATATTTGGCAGAGATCCTTCATATCAACAGACCAATATTTTAACACTCACCGGTTTATGATGATCTTTGTCTTGATGAGGAGCTTCTCAAGGAAAGTCTTGGACAAGACTTGGAGTTCTCACCCAACAGAAAATCCATCAGTGTTTCCTCTCTTCCTCCAAAACTAAGAGTGCTTACAATTGTGATCTTTCACAATTTGTACCCTTTATCAAGCACTGGAACGTGCATTCCTTTCTGCTGTCTCATTTCAAGGATCTTGAAGCTCAAGGGAATTTATCCAACGGCAGATGAATCTCCTCTCCCGAAACCGAGTCCAATCAACATGCGTACATTCAACGCAAGCATTGGACACAGTCGGAAGAGAGCCAAACAGGAACCTTCCGCATCTCACAGTGGCTCTCATTTCAGCACTCTTTCCCTTGATGAAAAACTTGATCACATTGTATCCTCTATACACGAGTTGAATACAAAGATGTCTGGACTCACATCTACTCTACACCATTACAACACTCGATGGGATATGAAGTTTACCTCACTTCAAACTCAATTGGATCAAATTCAGAGAAGGCTAGAAGAGGATATATAGCCTATTCCATGACAAAAAGGGGGAGTGATAGGCCTGATCAGAGGGGGAGGATATTATCTAAGGGGGAGTGTTATCAGAGGGGGAGGATATTACCTAAGGGGGAGTGTTTCTGCTTTCTTCTTCAGTTCAAGTTGTTATATTTGCTTTAGTTTAAGTTGTTATATTGTGTTTTGTACTTGTTTGTACCCATGTGCTTATGTAAGCTTTTAGGGTTATGTTTTTATGCATAATTTGTAGGCTTTATGGTTTGTACCTTGCTTATTGTAGCCTTTTATGCTATGTTGAAATCAGTACTTTAATCTAAATGTCTTGTATTTTGTTTTAAGTATTGTCACTCTTGTGCCCTTGTAGGATTGTTCCTAGATGCATATACTTAGTGTATTATGCATTGGTTGAGTGTTGAGCATACAAGTATCTTGCTTTGTTCTTGTTAACTTGTATGTTCAAGTGTTCATTCCAAGTGTGAATGAGCACTGTGATCACTACCTTGTGGTGTTCACTTGATTGATCAAGCCATAATTTGAATCTTCACTTCATCTTTGCTTGATCACTTTAAGCTTGTTTCATATGCATTTCATGCTTTTCTGCATACAATGATCATGGTGTATTGTTGTGTTTCAGGAGTTTCATGATCTTATGATTCAAGTGCTACACAGCTTCTAGAGTTAGGTGTGAGTGAGTTTTGTTCAACTGTTCCCAACTCACATGTTAAGTCTAGAGTCTGTTTTAGGATTTTGTCACGGAATAGCCAAAGGGGGAGATTGTAAGGTTGAATTTAATCAACCATTTTATTGGTTTTATTCCGTGCCAAATTTACTTGTATTTCAGCATTTAGTAACCCAGTATTTAGGTGGGTTTGTTGTAAGGGTAGTAAGTGAGATAGAGTGTTGATTGCTCAAGAGTGTGCAAGAAAACAAAGACTCGCAGCTTGCTCTCGTGGGTAGCTCGCGGCTTCAAGCCGCCAAACGCAGTACACGTGCCAAGCGTGCCAGAAGGTGAACAGTTATGCTAGCTAGAGCACTACAAGACAAAACAGGACAACTGGGCATACGGTTATCTCGCGACTGGATCTCGCGACTTAGTTAAGTCGCGAGGCCAAGCCGCGAGCCACCCCTGTTTTGTAAAACCTAACGTTTCACATTCGTCTCTCACTCCAGTATAAATACCCCTTATATCCACAAATGTAAGAGAGCTTCCAGAGAGAATTTTGAGAGAGAAACCCTAAAGAAAAACAAGATTGATTCACCAACAATCTATACATTAGAGTCTCTTCAAATTCCTCAACTCTCTTCCTTTCCAATGTCAAATCCTTGAGAGGCATTTTACCAAAACCTTGTTCTCACCATACTCATCACTTTGAGAGGGTTGTTTGGTTTGCTGGAAAGCAGTTAGGAAGGAACCAATCTACATTGGTTGATACTATGGTCTAGTAGCGGAATCCGGGAAGCTAAAAAAGAAAAAGGTTCGGCGCAACCTCGTTGGAGCAAGAAGCTTGGAGGGCTTAAGTGCACTGGGTAGATTAGGCTTGGAGGGTCTATTGCTGTCCTTGTATCCCAACTACATTTTCTAGTGGATTGTTTACCTCTTTGAGGGTGGCGGAGAGGTTTTATGCCGAGGGCTTCGGTTTCCTCTTCGATAACACATCGCGTGTTGTCTTTGTATTTGCATCTTCCTTCCCTTTTATCTTTGCCTTTTTATTATCTGTTGTGGGTTGTGATTTTAATTTGACTTAGATAGTTTATCCAATTCTATATTATAACTTATGTTCATTTTCCGCACACTAGTTGTTTGACATAATGCTTGAATTGGTTAATTTGTAAATTGGGGGTCTAAACGTTCAAGGGTGTTTATACACAAAATTGAACTTTCATAAATCTTAGTAGAGAAGTATTTTGCTTGCTTGGTTCAATTGGGGTTTTTCACCTTTGGAAATGGAAAATTTCATAAAATTTTAGGAGTTCTAGACTAGATAGTAAGAAAGGGGATAATATCATTCGATGAATCTTGTTTGGAAACTAAGAAATTTTTTTGTTGGTGGAGTGGTGTATTAGACTATTAATATATGAGTTCTTCTATGGTCATAATCTCACAAGTCACAATATTTTTACCAAAAAAAAATGAGGTGTTAGTCTAACCTAAGTTAAAATAAAATAAGAAAGATTATACCCGGATCCAACATAACTCAAAACAAGGTTGTTCTGAAAATGTTTTGAGATTTTTGTTGTGCCTATAAACTTTCTCTATATTATAGTAATTGCTTTGTAAGATTCTTGTAGAGTAAGAATATTTTTGTAGAAAGCATTCCAGTAGGTGTTCATGATTCAACCGGCAATATGAGATTGTATTTGTGTCTTGCAGTTTGATCTTTTACACCTTGATTAATGCCAATGGGCTCTAGTTAAAAGGCACTCCGGATCAAATAATGATTAAATCATTAAATTCATAATTTTCTAATAGCTTAAGTTTTGGGGGTAATCAGTGATTTAGTGAAAACAAAGATATAAGCAGTGAAATTTGAAAGAAATATGTTCAGATGCCATAGTTGAGACGAGCCGCATGTTCTACTACAGTGAAACTAAGCTACTCACTAAAGGCAAAATTTATGAAGTTTTGACAAGACATCCATTTGAACTACATTTGTTTAAGGTAGAAAAGACTTAGAAAAAAAAAGACAAGACATCCATTTGTACTACAATTTTTTTAATATAGAGTAGACTTCTTATACGTACTAGTTAGTGTTAGAAGACAGACAGGAATCCAACTCTAGGCAGTTTGTGACTTGAGATAATCAAGTTGCTTTGTAATTTGGTTTGGCCCCTTTCAAGGAATTCAGACATCCACCATAGCTAAATTCCACAGGACTTGGGTTGTGTACAAACTTTGTAGCCAGGATCAAAATGATCAACCCAAGAATGGTGCATCTTTACACTCATCTAGTTCTTGTTATGTGAGGCATGCGTACTTGCATAGAGGTCTCTAGATCTGGTAATGTTTTTACATATGGCATTCCGCTATTTTTACATTATAGGCCTGGCACAGATAATTAATTTAAAGCAAAACCTAAAAAATTCGATTTGGCCAAGGGCCTTGTAGCAGAATAGGCACCTCTCTATGCACAAAATGCTTGGTATGACGTTGTTGCTTAATGTGTTAGCTATTTGCTGAGAAATGGTTTGTAGTTTTACTTGGAAGTTGATGTATAGCAACAATTAATATTGGAAATATATCATGAAACAACAAGATTTGTTATTTTTTTTTTCTCATAAGAGTTCTCATGTTTCTTCTTCTAGTACTCATGAGAATAGTCATGCACATGGTGAATTTGAATTTTGTGTGTGGAGCAGGTTCACATCTTTTGCAGGTTTATTCCCATTGTTGTCGAGAGGTGCACTGCCCTTAGTGATGGTAGAAGAAATATCACAGATAATTGACTCAGAAAATGTTACAGTCCAGAATATTGTCCGGTTTGCCGGCCCATTGGCTACAACTTCAATTAGTACCAGTGCCAAGTTTGAAGTCGGAAGTCCAAAGAGTGTGCAGGTTTTATTTTCGTTTCTTTTAATGTTATCCTTTCTCATCAATCACGAATTATGCCTACTAGTCCAGCAATCTAAATTTATAGATTATTTCTTGCATATATGGTTCAAATCTCTGTTAAGGACCACACATTAAAGGGTGCAAATCAAAATTATATTCCAAGTTCCTTCTGCATTTAGAGATTCTCTTTGGCCATTTTGTTCTATCACACCTTAGAGAACTTTGAAGCTTTGGATTTAGCTCTAAATTAGCCCTTTCCTTCTTTTTTTTTTTCTCCCTCTATTCAGATCAAATTTGAAGAAGGTATCATTATTGGGACTCCCCAATTAACTGACTCCTTAGTTATACCCGAAAATGTGGAATTTCTGGGGCAAAAGATTGACCTTACACCCTTCAAGGGCTTACTCAACTCTGTTCAAGACACAGCTTCATCTGTTGCGAAGACCATTTCCAGCCAGCCACCATTGAAGTTCTCTTTCTCAAACAGCAATGCTGAATCATGGTTGCTTACCACATACCTTGATGAAGAACTTCGAATTTCAAGGGAAGATGGTGGCAGTGTGTTTGTTCTCATCAAGGAAGGCCGCTCCCTCTTGACAGCCTGAGCAAACTAAAATTTTCTTTTATAATTTCTTATAAGGATACTGCCTCAACAAAGACATTTTATGTAATAAATCTTTTGGTAATGTAAACTGGATCTCTGATATGGTGTTTGTAAAGATATGAAAGAGTATATCCATAACTTAAATTGGTTGTCAATCTTAGGTCATTCTAACAGCATGTACACTCTCTGCTAACATATGATTTTTCTTGACCTTAGAGCATTGTTTTGCATTTGGTGGTAGTCAATTACGTATCAGCCTTTTTATTTATTTTATTTTATTTTAATTCTATGATTTTGTGAAAACTACTATTTTATTGACATTAGAACTAGGGGTGTACAAAAAAGGGCCCTAACTACTTGACCACACCTAAACTGACTCTTGAATATGGTCACTGCACCACCAACCATGGTGTGGGTGCAAAGACCAGGTGCTGTTTTGTTTTTAGAAAATTGCATTTCACTGCACCTAATAATACTATATCATTTTTATTTTATATATTTAATATATCTTTTTCAATAGTTGAAAATTACTAAAAACTTTAACAACTAAAAACCCTTTTTACAACTAAAATCCCATTGGGATATTCTAAATCAGTCCAAATCAAAGGAAAAAAAGAAAGATATTTGGGCAAGTCCAAAGTAGCCCAAAATGGGAATAAAAAGGCCAGCACAGTATAGATAAAACTACACTGAATTGTACGGTCTAAAACCATACCAAATCCCAAGGTGACCAATCAGTTTATGATGAGGGGCATCAAATCACATAGTATTACCCCTCGGGGTGTGATGATAAATATGATTATTAAAGGTTACACAATTACAAACTTATGATCATTTAGTCAGTACTAAAGAAATCAATAAAAATAATTGCATCAATACACAATAGATTTTGACTCTATAAGATCATTACTGTGAACTCTTTTGAAAAATTGAAACTGTAGTCCATCTCTTCTTACAGGAAAACCAAGCTAATTCATTGAAAAATGGTCGGGCAAAGCTGGAAAAAGAAAAAAGAAAAATAAAAATTACAGCCTAGAACCTTTTTCTTTATTGTCATAATGGGTGGTTACCTTTGTTAGTCAAGCAAGCAAAGTAGTAGATACCAGTAACTTTCTTTAAATTGTGAGCAGTCTATGGAACAAAGCAGGATTGCACACATTGTCTGATGGAGAGAAAAATGGAGAGAGACATAGACATGGAGAGGGAGAGAGAGATGGATAATTTGGAAATATTGATGGAACCTTATGGATTATTCATGAAAAAAAATTGGGAAGCAGTGAAGAAATACTACACGGAGAGAGATAGCGCATACCTGGATTCTTCTCTAACAGTCACCAAGGACACTGCACTTCATATTGCTGTTTTCAGCAAAAACAAGGAATTGTTGGAGTTTTTAATAAAGCATGGGAGATGGAGAGGAGAGGAGAGGGAAGGTGGCTGGAATATATGGGGAGACACACCACTTCATGGAGCGGCAGCAGTTGGAGATATCAAAATGGCACGAATCTTATTGGAATTTGACAAAAGCCAACTTGGCCATAAAAACAATATTGGTGAAACTCCTTTGTTTATAGCCGCTGCATTTGGCAGGACAGAAATGGTTAAGTTTTTGGTTAGGAATGTTATTGAAGAGATTAACAGGGAAACCTGGGAAAGCAGCATAATGGAAAAGCACCGCAGGAGAAAAGATTCCACATCCATTCTTCATATGGCTATCCTTGGCATCCACTTTGGTAAGACTTAATTTCTCTCTTTCATTTCATGTTAAATAATACTCTCTTTATTTATTTATTTTTAAATTTTTATTTAATTTATTTATTTTTTAAAAAAGACCTCAAAGTTCTCTTTCTGATCTCTCTCTCAATTATTTACAGATACAGCTTTGGAGTTATTAAAATGGGATTTTTCACTTCGAGACTTGAGGGATGAACATGGCACGACATGTTTTCAACTGCTAGCTAACATGCCGTCTGCTTTCAAGAGTGGACACCCCATGAGCGTATTGAAGGGGCTACTCTATCTTTGTATGCCTCACAAAATATGTTACCAGCTTAAAAAATTTATTACATTTCTCACTCTGTAAATAATAGCTAACTAAACCTGCTTCTACAATACAGGCCTTCCAGATGATGATGGCCTTCACGATGACAAAGATAATGAAACTTTGATTACTTCAAGAGGAAGAGCAGATCTTGAGCTTGGCAGTGGCTGGAGTACTCGTCCCCGCCAATTTTGCTACTTAAGTGATTGTATAGGTAATATATATAGGAACTGACCTGGGTCTAGTGCATTGGAGCATTGGATTTGTTGAGATGTTGACACATGTCAAATGTTTGCCATTTGTCAGCATCCTAATAGGTCCAATGTTCCTTTGCACTGGTCCCAATCCTTATAATGTATATGCTGGAGAAACTTTGCTCTTAAGGTGCTTTTCATTCCTTTGAAAAAAAAATTTCTTTATTTGAATAAATTCATTTCATGTTTTAGATTAGATTTTAAAAAGAGTTGGGTTAATAGGTGCCCTTTAGACATTTATTAATGAATCATTTTAGAAAAGTTTTTATATCACACTTATAGGAAATATAAAATATTGTCAAAAAAATCAGGGTTTTTTTTTTCTTTTTTTTTCCTCCAAAAAAAAGTTTCTATAAGTATTTCCTAAATGAATGTCCTTATGGCATCTTTTAACAAAATACTTTTAGAAACTAAAATATATATATTTTTGGATGAATTAAAATTCAATGTCACTTACTTAAAAATCTTATCCAAGGACTCTGGGCAAATGATAGTTTGATGAGAGTATGTGTGTGAGCGTGTCTCTCTAATATTTAGATTGTGTGTAAACCGACCTTTAAATACAGAAATAGCACACTTATATAGTATTCAGACCCAAGACCCTAATGCCATAGAACTGCCCAAATGGCAAGAGCAAGTCTCAAAATGAGCAGAAATGAACGCACCTACAATTGAGTCTGACCAAGCTGAGATTTTGGAAGTCATCAAAATCTTGCAAAAAGAGTATGATAACAAGTTCGGAAATTGGGCATTTGTTTTTCAAAATACAAGGTAATTTTTCTTCGATGAAACACAAACCACTGGTCTGATGCCATACTGTTCTACATTTCTATTTATTTTAATTAAGCATTTATAAATTTCTGCTCCTCTTTTTAATTTTTAATCCAATATATAAATATTTCTTTGATGACCTGAGTCACACTAATTTGCAGCCATGTCAAGGATATACTATACTGTTTGGTGTTGCATAGCTCAAGGTACAACCCATTTTATTTATTTATTTATAAAGACATATATTCATTACACTGTTGTATACTGTACTATTGCCACTCTCGGTGCAAATCAAAATTTCGATACCAGTTTAAATGTATAAATTACTAATCACTAGTGTCAATCAACATGTAAAAATTGGTGGCATTGTAATCGTAAGTCAATATTAAATCTATTATATTTGCTTCTGTCAAAATGGTATATTAGAATTGATGTTTAATGGTTTTTGTGGAAAGCTATTCTCATCTGCTCTCTCATGTGATGTTAATAGGATTTTCAACAGTTAGAAGACTTTGGGACATAAAAATACAGCAAAAGAGAGTGCTGAGGCTTGCTACAATTCTAGCTCAAACAGACAAGTCATGGTTGGGTACAATCGAGGACAAAGAGGAAGCAAAAGAAGATGGGCTGCATTCCCGTCCTACTTTATCTTCTGAGACTCCACTAATTTCAGCAGCAAGAAATGGGATCACAGAGATTGTAGAGGTTATTCTCAAACGGTTTCCTCAGGCAATTGAGCATAGAAATGACCGACTTGAGAACATACTTCACATTGCAGCAAGATATCGAAGGAAAGAAATCTTGGATCTTCTACAATATTTGCATGTTCCAACGCTGAGGCTTAAGAGGTTGATCAATGTCGATCTTGAAACCATTTTGCATCAAGCTGCATACTTGGGTGAGCATCGGTTGAGGGATAGGCCTGGGGAAGCCCTCCGCATGCAGTCAGAGATTCAATGGTTCAAGGTGCTATTCTTGCCTGCATTTCCCTAGCTCATTCCTTCCAAACTGAATATCTTTATTGTATCGTGTCTATAAATTATACATAAGAGGAAAAAGTACCGTATGTATCCAGCGTGTTTAACCACCATCTCACATTGGGGTGGATCCATCGGCATGGAACGCATTCATATATGAGAGTGTGGTTTACATATGAATGATACGAATAGGAGACATTTATATAAGCATACATTTCCTCAAAAAGAAAAGAAAAGAAGATATAAGCATACATAACAGGTCTAATAGTACATAAGTACATCACATGTAACACAACATTATAAATGTAGTAAACATTGTGCTACTTTACTGAACCTAGATAGGAATAGGATATGATCTAGACCTTGGGCCCTTGGGTCCTGGAGCTTATATTCTAATAATCTTTACAATTTTGATTTACTTCCCTTCACTAATTATCTAATTTTGGGTTTTCTTTAGTGTCTGCTTAAATATGTATTTCTCTAGTAGGGGAATTTACAATTTTACAAGTAGATGCATTACAGCTTGACTTTAAAACTTGATTTGATAGAAAGCGATGTGAAATATGTTCATTTATTGGATTATATTCTAAATGGGCAAAACTTATGTATAGTGTTTCTGATTATATTCAACTATGTGATTACACTGACTAATGCAATTGAAATAATGTTATCTTTTCTAAAGATTATTAAATTCAACCATATAATTTATTGGCCAATGCAATCACATGTTTGAATTAAATTAGGCAACCTAAGGTAAAATATCTATAAAACTAATCTATGTTTTACCCATTTTAAATAATCGCATGTTTTTTTGGGAGCAAGAAGCATAACTTGTTTAGGGAGATTGAGATGTAGGATGAACTTATTGTCACCCAAATTGCATAAAAATAATAGTTTTCAATCAATACAGCGAGTGCAGAAACTTGTACCTCCACATTTCATCAAAAACCGAAATGTTAAAGGTCAGACTGCTGAAGAATTGTTCACCATCCAACATAAGAAACTGGTGGAAGATGGCCAAGAATGGCTAATGCGAACAGCAAAGGCATGCACTATAGTTGCTGTCCTAATAGCCACCGTTGCTTTTACCTGTGCCTACACCATCCCTGGCGGTTCCAACTCAAGAACAGGACATCCGTTGCTCCAAAAAGAAACTCCATTTCGCATTTTCACAATCTCAGTCACAGTATCACTCTGTTTTTCACTGACTTCTGTGGTCGTGTTCCTCTCCATTATGACATCGAGAATGCATGAAAGGGATTTCAGGAGGCCTCTTCCATTGAAGCTAGGCTTGGGACTGACTACATTGTTCTTTGCCGTGGCAGCCATGATGGTTGCTTTTGCTGCTACATTAGTGCTTATGATGCGACAGAGGCTACATTGGGCTGCAATTCCAATTTACACTGTCACTTGTTGCCCAGTCACTGTTTTTATTGCGCTTCAGTTCCCTCTCTATCTCAACATTGCGTGGTTTACTTTTAGTGATGTTCTACAGAGTCTCAGTGACTCTCTTCCTCTTGGGAAATGTAAGATTTTGAGGTCTGTGGAGTAGCACTTGGGATGATTATATAGCTATCTAGGCTATGCCTAAAATGTCTTGTTTTTGAATAAGTTGACCAACACAACTTTTTTCACAACTTACTTGAGTGACAAAAGATGGTGAATAATAAAAGTCATGTCAATGATATTGACAACCTTTTTGAAAATGTTTGGATTTGTAGTTGATGACTAATTTCATGACAAATTTCAATATAATTTTTGATCTTAAACTCTCTTTGTATTCTTATATTTATGTGGGTCTACATTTGTATTGGATTGGTGAAGTTAAGTATTGGAAGTGCTGAAATTTGAAGTTGGAAGGTGCAGAAGTTCTGTCATATGAAATTGAAAAAGAGAGGCAAAATAATAGTTTGTTTGGATTGAGGGGGAGTGAGGGAGAGTGGAGTAGAGTAGAATTGTCCCAAAATTAGCATATTTTCAGCCAACTTTACTCTACTCTCCTTCTCTCCCCCTCAATCCAAATAGTCCTTAAGAAGCAAAATTAGGATATGAAAATATTTTAGAACAAAAACCTCACCCGTCTCTTGTACACACAAAATTATGAGAACTAGAGAAAAATCAGTTACAAAACTTCTTTGTTGTTCCTTCCTTTTCCCTCACTATATAAAATCCCATTTCCCATGATTCTTAGACACCCAATATCCGTATGAAGAGCTAGAGAGAATCCATAAACTCTAGAGCTTAAACCCTCATCAATCTCTCTACCTTCTCCCTCTCTAATTGCCATACCTGTTAGAGGGGACTAAAACCTTCACACTATTACTACCTTTAGAGTTTTGGTGTTAATTGGAGCATGAGAACCATTGGAGCAATCCTAGAATTATCAAGGAGACTTGGAGATTGCAATTGGAGGCTTAATTGTAAATTTGGAGACTAGTAAGAAGAAAGGATTCGAGGAATTGGTTGCTAGCAAGAGTCGGAGGCTCAAGTATATGGTTACTTCTTAGCTTGGAGGGTTTTGGAAGTAATATGTATTGCAACTATTCTCATTAGTGGATCGCTTGGTATTGTGACACCCTAAAGAGATTTTTTCACCCGGTTCTCGGGTTTTTCTCTTCGTTAACACTTCGGTATTCTTGTGAGTGGTTGATTTTTTGTGATTGGGATTGTTATTATGTTTATATGTGCATTCTTATGTCAATTGGACTTAAATTCTATAATTAGCTTTAAAAATTGGGGTCTAAATATCTAAATGAGTACAACTATTAGAAAATGATTGTCAACTACTCATTATAACTTGCCACTCAAATAAGTTGTGAAAAAGAAATCTATGAAAAACTTATTGTAATTAGTCATAGAGTTTGTTTTATGTTGCCTGTTTGCATTTTGCTTTTGTTATCAACTAGGAAAACGTTTGACTCTAAATATATTTGGAATTATTTTGCTCCCGGAGGATTAAAGAAATCATCCAGGTGTAGTTTTAGTCATATAACTTTTTTAATGAATTATGTGATTTGTTTAAATAGTACATATGGATAGTTTTATAAATCATCATGTAATTGGGTTAAAAAAGATAATGTTGGTTGCAATGGAGATTTTCATTTATAATTCCTTAACTGCTTGTACAGTGTCAAGTATTTTTCACATCTACATGCAGATAAATGTGGCTCTTTGGATAAAACATCTATACATGATTGATTATGAGCATTATTATAGACTTTTGAAAGATCTTATAAACAAAAAATGATAACAAACAAAACTAGAATATAAAAGAGATATAACCATATAATAGAAGAATACTAAGGCTTTATGTCAATAATAACGAAAAAGTAATCTCATAAAACCTTAAGTACACCCAAAAAACTCATAAAATCTTGAGTACACCCAAAAAACTCACTCAAAAACGCAAAAATCGATCACTGACTTGATGTGATAACAAAAAAGCTAGCTATATATTTATATAAATACTTTCAAAGCCAATGTGTAGAGTGAGGACTCAAAAGTATTTAGCCAAATGGGTTACAAGATCATTAATTTTGCAGCACTAGGGAAGGAGTTCTACTATATCCTAAATTTGAGTCCAATTATAATTTGAATAAGCTAACTTCAATGAGCATTAAATTCAATCCGTGTATAATAAATCAGTACCAATCAAAGCTATAATGTGATTGCTGAATTCTGTCTATGAAGCAAGGGATCGATAGGGAAACAAAGATAGCTAGGGAGCTGTGTTTTAATGGCTCTCTCTTATAATGTTTAGCCTAAAGTGACACCGTTCAGTAAAAGTCATGGTATGTATATCTTCAACACCTTAATACAAAAATAAGTTTGAAATCTAACATAACATACATTTATCTCTCCTAGGCCACTCTAGAGCCTTGGATTCCTATAAGCCATTGTCATGGATTCCTATAAGACAGTGTAGGCATATAATTGGCATGGCTGTCTTTTGTTAGGGTCATAATTTATTGTATTTGGCTAATTTTTTTGACAAAATGCACTTTACTTATAATTGGATAGATTTAAGATGTGTTTCATACTTTACAAAACATGTTGTTCTAGTCAAGTATTAAAGACATGAAGATTGGTCCAAGATATAAGTGAAGAAAAGTTGTTCATTAAGTCTTAACAGATAGCTTGATAAATGCCTGCTTTCAAGACTTAATGTGAAGCTCGATATATAGCTTGACAGTAGCTTGATCTATCGAGATTTACGATTTTCAATTTTCTAGATCTGAAATTCAGCTCAGGCTTAAGGATTTATTTAGGGTTTCTTTTCTCACAACCCTAGACATATATAAGGTTTATTTTAAAAGCCGTCATACATGGATATAGAGACCAAGAGACTTATTTTCTTTGTGTGAAGTCATTGCGTTTGTACGCCATAAGGTTTTGTAACCAAATATTTCCTAATCTTCATTGTCGATGAAGTGAAGAACTTTGCAGTCAACAACATTTGTTCAAGTTGCTGGTGTTAGTCATGTATTGGAATCCACATAAAGTGTTAGTCACAAATTGGAGGTTTGTGCATCAAAGGAAAGAAGACTACTACAAGATCAATTCCAATGGGGTATTGGAGCAAAGGTTCAACTGTAGATTGATATTTCGGGATAGGCTAGGGTAGTTGGTAAGATTCTTTATATTTGTAACCGCTTGATTGTTGATTAGTGGATTCTTGGGAGTGGTGACCTTAAGATCACTTGGTGGAGTTTTTGTCTTGTGAGATTTTCCCATTTATCAACAAATCATCGTGTCTAATTTATTTTCCGCTGCACTTAGTATTTTTGGTGATTTGTTGGTGTCTTCACATTTTGCATGCAATTAAATTTAATTAATCAAATTGGGTAATTGAATAATTAACCGAGGTCAAGCTATCTTAACCCAACATCTTTGACTAAAACAATATTGCTTTTCTACTTCAACCATGTACCCATCAAAGCTTTGTCTAAAATGTAGAAATCGGACTTTTAGTAACGAAACTCATTTCATCGCTGAAACCCCATCACTAAAAGTCCTGGCGACGAAAAATTTTGTAACTAAAGGTCTGATTTAAAAAAAAAAAAAAAAAACTTTTAGTGACGAAAACATTTCGTCGCTAAAAGTTTTCTTCGCTAAAAACGCTATTCAGTGAAGAAAAATTTCGTCACTAAAACTATGTTCGGGTACATATAGTGACGAAAAAGTTCGTCACTAAAACTATTTTTAAGAACATCCAGGACATATAGCGACGAAAATTTTTGTCACTAAAAACATTTCTTACAAATTTTTGTTTACATTTAGCGACAAAATATTTCGTCACTAAATTATTGCTATATTTGTGACGAAAAAATTCATCACTAAAACTTATTTTCTGTTTTTATTTTTTTTATGGCTTCGATATTAACCTGTAACCTGTCATTACATTATTAAAACCTCACATTTGAATAACACATTTATTTCAACAACACATTTATAAAAAAAAGATCCATACATTTCACAAGTAAAAAATAAAACAAGTATCCAATTCAAACTCCTTCCATACAATAATTGTTTGCAACATATACAATAACTCAAGATGTTTTATAACAATACAAAAAATGTAGCATAATATAATTAAAACTAACGGAAGATGTCCTCATATGTCTTCAAGTAATACCAAAAATAAATCCCCTATGAGCCACCAATAAGAAATCTACACATATATAAAAATAATACTACATTAAAATCGTAAAGTAAAAACATTAGCTATGTTGTAAGAAACATTTCTAACAATGCATTAAGAGTAGCCACACCAATGAATTAAAATCACAACTTCTAATGTATAAGTTGTAGAAAGCAAATATAGATTTTCAAGTGTAATATAATACAATTAGTTTCAAATAATGCATCAAAAAAAGTAGTCACACCATGTAGTGTGGGTCAATTGCTAAAAGAAAGTACTAACCAAAAAGGGTTTTAACTTGAAGTTGAACCACCCCTATAGGTAAGAGCGTCATCATAACCTTTGCTCCTCAAAAAGTTAAGAATATTCTTTTGGATCTCTTCTTGCTTAGCTCATGCCTCTTGGTCCCTAACTCGCTCCTCTTCGTCCCTAACTTTTACCTCTTTGAGCTCAATTATGTCATTTTCTAGCCGTTGGATATACTCCACTGAGGAATGAAATGAGGCAGTGGTTACTAGAGAAGAAGAAAGTCTCATACGAACTCCTTTTACAATATTGGACTTCTTCTTAAAAACCAAGTTTGAGATCTCCTCTTGTGTAAGGGGAATTGCATTAGGATCTTGACAATGATCCTCTTGCACTTTGAGAATATTTTCCTATCATTTGAAAGAGAGAAAGAAACAAATAATCACAACATTAACACTACATATGTTATAGCTTTACAAACATGATAGGGATGGAATGATACATGTTGTGAAATTTTAAAATACTCGCAAGTGTACGAACCGTACCGAAGTATAGTTGGACAAGAACGAGGTCGAACCCACAGGGACTTGTATGAATGTAGGAAAATTAATTAAACCTTAACCAAATTAATCCTAATCTTGTTTAAATAAAAATTAGTTGGTTGCAATAAAATAAACTAAGCAAATAATTAAACTAAGCAAAGATATAAAGCAATAAAAAGATGTAAACAATTAAGAGAAAAGAATTAAGGTTTTGGAATCCGCCTTGTAAATCATATCAGCATATATTTATGATCATTAATTTTTTCCAACTCACTACATGATAATCTAGAAATCAATCTTGCTATCATGGAAAATATCATCATTTAAACCCTTATTTTAAAAATCAAAAGTATGTTCTTCTTTGCTTCTTAAGTATAAAATCAAATCATCAATTGTATCCGTAGCCAAACAAATCACAAGATATATCCAATTCTAAAAATCAAATCATAAATTGTATCCATTGACAGACAAATCACAAGAAATATCTAATTTTATAATCAAGAATTAATAAACCAAGCATTCAATTAATTAAGACAAATCCTAAATCATGAGAAAAACATGATTGAACTCATATCTAGAATCTCATCTTAGTCAATTGATATGAAGCAAGAACAATTTGAATCATTAAAGAACAACTATTGTGGGAAAAATCAAATTACATAAATATTACTGATAATCCTTAACAAGGTTTCATCCTCAACCCTAATTATAAATTTTAGCTACTCATAGTAATTGAAAGAAAACACAAAAATAAAATACTAACCATTAAACTAAACAAATAAAATAGAGAAAGAAATAGTCACAGTGCTAGAGAAAAGCCATAGACAAAAAGAACACGTTCTACTCCTACGCACCAATCCTAGCCACAGCCTCTATATGTTCAGTCCCCTCAGCCCTAGCATTAGCCTCCTCCCCCTGAATTTTGCCCTAAAGAGCCTTTAAATAGGTCAAGGAATCCTATTACAAGTTGAATTCTCGTTTGGAGAAAATCCCAGATTTTTAGGCTTCACTTAACCGACTATTTTGGCCCATTTAACATCAGAATTTGGACTTTTGGTAAACTACAAAGTTGTAGCCCTTTAAGTTATCATTCCAGCCCAACTTGAATAATCTCAATTGGACATCTGAACCGAAAGTTATGCCATAAATACTAACTGATGTGCAGTCTGGAATCCTAATCCGAATTGGACTTGGATTTGGTGCAAATTTCCTTTGATTCCTTGCTCCAATTGGACTTAAATTTAATTGGGTTGGTCTTTTCTTGAATTCATGCATGGCTGGATGTAAGTTGGCTTGATTCAATTGGCCTAGCCCCACTTTGCATGTAAAGCCCTTGTTACCTACAACACAAAGATATTATATAATCAGTCACAAGATAACATAAAAGTAAGGTTAAATATGTAGATATGTGAGTACTTTATTGTATATATTTCATGCACATCAATACACATACATATGTCGCTTCATCTTCATGGTGTATCCACATATTTGTATTTGGATTGAAATGAACATCTTTGAAGATTTTTGCCAATTCAGGAACTTGACCGTCATTATTATTTGTCTGATTAATTAGCATTCAAGTGTTGGATAGATATACTTAATTAATCACAACATGTAATATACTAAGGTTTAATAAAATGAAAAAACACACACCTCCTCATCAACCTTAACAGCAAGTGCCTTTGTCTCGCATCTATATTCTTGTTCACAACAACATTTGAGATCACTTCACTTGTGTCTGTTTCAAACCAAAGTGTTGGGTTTGAAATGATTTTTAAGTGTAAAATATACATAAAATTTGTGTTTTTTGTTGGAGCAAAATCCTCAAAACTTAAAATCCATCATCCTTTGTTAAAATTTATATCAAGTGAATCTCTTGAATTTGATTCTCAAATCCAAATGCAAATCTAACAAATACAATTGATTAGTAATAGTTCAGGTGAGTTTATCTTTCTCTTTATTAAATCCACATTATACCTGAATGCTCTGGTTAAACTTGACCAGCTCTGACCCAGTTGCGAGGGAGCCCATGATGGGTTAACATTGCTAGTTAACTACACATACATTAGAATATACAAGCTGTCATCATCATCCTTATACATTGAGATATATTCATTGAACTCATTCCCCACATTTAGTTATAGCTTGCTAGCTATTTGAAAAGCATGAATCCAATTAGAATTTGAAATCTACTATGTCATTCAATAAGAATAAAAATTAAAATCAAATTCTTAAAAAAAAATAAAAAGAAGAAGAAGAAGAGCATTTATACTTCCATAACACCATATTTATGACCCAAATTGTCACAAAGACATGGAAACCAAAGTGAACTAGTACCATTGCAACATAATTTAAGTCATAGGCATGGTAGATTTACCACATAATTATTTTATATCAAGGGATAATCTACAAGTACATGGCACTTTTAGTGTAATCCTCACATATACAAATAAAATAGCTTTAAGATTAACAATCTAATCAAATTTAACCAGGAAATAAGCTAAGGTAAGATGTCACCCATGATTTACAAGCTGGACTTGTACAGCAAACAATAATTACAAGAACACAACAACATATAGTAACTTATGATCAATAATTATCAATTAAAAAAAGAAGAAGAAAAAGAGAGAAATGAGACGTACAGATCGGTAGGTGGAGAAAAAGGCGAAGCGTTGCTGGTGCAAAGGGGAGGCAAAGCGTCGCCGACTTGGAGGAAGGCGAAGTGTCACCGATGCGGAGGAAGGCGAAGTGTCACCGATGCAGAGAAATCAAAGTGCCTCTGATGCGGAGAAATTGAAGTCTACGGCGGTAACGACTTCAAGAATCGTTGTGAATGGTTCGTATCGACATCGGTTGCGAATCGTTACGAATGGTTTGCTAGGTTTGTGCTTAGATCGACGGCATGCTCAATCGGCAACGACGTGCTGAGGTGGGTTCGTATCGGCGGTTCAGGTGGTTCTTGAATCGGTGACGGTTCTGGTGGTTTATTGGCTCAAGAATCGTTGCAAATCATTCTTATTGGTGACAGTTATCGACGACGGTTCAGGTGGTTTATCGGCGACAGTTATTAGTGACAGATTGGGTTCTTATAGGCTTGGTTTCTTTTGGGATCGAGGTGGGTTGGGTTCTTTTGGGAACGAAGGTGAAGGCTTAGGAGAAAATAGGAAGAAAATAAAATAAAATAAATAGGTCATGGGTATTTATAGTGGTCTTTAGCGACGAATTGGTCCGTTGCTATTGCTACCTCTTCGTTGCAAAAGGTAGTAGGCTTTTAAGCTTTTAGTGACAAATTTTAGTTTCGCCACTAGAGACCCAGGCTTTGTTAATATTTTTAGTGACGAAATTCATATTTTGTTGCTAAAGCATACTTTTAGTGACAAATTGTGATTTCGTCGCTAAAAACATGGAAGTGCAAAACTATTATTATTTTTAGTGACTAGTATTTTTCGTTGCTAATTCTTCCTTATAGCGACGAAATAATTTTCGTCATTAATACTATCCACAGTAATACCTAAAGTGATGAAATATTTCGTCACTAAAAATTTCAACTTTTAGCAACGAAATATTTTGTTGCTATAGATTAATTAAACTCACGCCAAAGTTTCCCTCCGTTGGTGCCCATTTTTCAAATCACAATAGCGACGAAATTTATTTTTCGTCACTAAATGTTATAATTTTTTTCATTATTAGTGAGAAAATTCATATTTTGTCGCTAAAACTGTATTTTTAGAGACGAAAAATATTTGCTCACTAATTTTCGTTACTAAAAATACATTTTGTTGTAGTGTTTCCATATACTCTTTAGGTTAACAATTTTGAATGTTACAATGTACACTTCTACTTCACCATCTAAATAGCTATTACTATTAGGCATGAATTTTTAGACTCCGCACTAAATAGCTATAGATTTGAATTTATTGCGGTGTAACTTATTATTAGTTTGTTTTCAATATTTTAACAAGTTTTACCAAGAATTTTGTAACTTAGATGATTAGCACCTCAATTTCCAATAGAGACATTTATGAATTAGATCCCCCAACTATTGATCCATTAAAAAAAATTTCAATAAATTTCCTTGTAAAAAATTGTAATCTTTAGTTATTTTATAGACAAAATAGAAAGACACTAAGAGTAGTGTAGTGATTTCATCACACTATATATATATGTGTGTGTGTGTGTTCATAAATTGAAAATTGCATGATATAGTGGTTAATATAGATAAAAGTGTTTCACAACTACTAAAAAATATCCTTCAATTATTTATTTATTTATTTTTTTTACATTCTTGATTGTGTGTTACTAATTTTCCCCCAATTTTGTTGGACATTGCTCCAATTGTTGCATGATATAGTGTTTCAATTGTTTCTCACATAAAAAGAAATAGTTTTTTATATAAATCTTAGAAAAATAATATTAAAATTTCATTATGCTATAACAAAATAAATATATTTATTCTATTGCACACACATTACATGTGACTAAAAGGAGTTGAAAAATTTAAAGGATTAAAATTGATTTTAGTGAATTCACAAATATTTAATTTTTTATGACTTTTGTATCAATTGTTGTCAAAGCAACTAAACATAAGTAAGATTGTCATATTCTAAATTTATTATTATTATTCCAATTAAAAATTATCTCTTATATAAAGTGTAAGGACGCGTTTTCGTGGCGGACCGTAACAGTGTCGGGTTCGCGCGTGAAAAGGCCCCTAACAATATCATTTGTAGAGCGTGGGTTTGGAAGGCTAGGCCTTGGTTGACAGGCGGTGGGCTTTTCGTGGTATTCATACAAGTTTCGGTTTACCTTCACCCCTGGAGTCTTTCTCCTGGAGGTGGGTTGGGAGGCTCTGGTTTCTGGCCATTTTTCCCAACCCCTCTCTTAGGCTACCCCCTTTTCCTTTTATATTCCCCTGCATTCATTGTCCTTCGTCCACGTATAGGGTCAATCTTTCCAAAATTGATACTTGTCCCATCAGCCCATATTCAAAGTCGTTGGGGGTGGTTGTAAAAGCTAAAGACTGCGGCTTTGTCAGGTTCAGAGCATTAAATGATAATAACAGCAGCTTTCCCCGGATATTTTAGATCTTTTTTCCGAGTTTCAGTTTTATACCATTTTTACCCTTCTTTACGAGGGGGAACTTTGGGTCTGCCGAGGACTGAACTACCCTCGGCGGTACCCAAAGTCTATTTTGTTGAACTTGGGCCATAATTCTCCTCGGCTTGGCCCATAAATCATTTACGCCCTACATTAGCCCCTCAAAACCCGGCTGTCCAACCTCTGGGCTGGACAGGGGGGTTTTGGTGACGCCAAACCTCTTCCTGTGGCCCAATCCACTCGGCCTATTAAACACGCTGGCGGTTCCTCATATGCCCAAGAGATTCACCGGTCTACGAGATAGTTTTTAATTTCGCGCTTGAGGCGTTCTTATCGCTTGGGGTATCCAAAACGAGCTTTGAATAATCACTATTTACGAGACTACTTTTAATTCGACGGTTTATTTTGATGGGGTGGAGAAGTGGAACCGGCGTGTTTGGGTTTGCTGATTCCTTTGGAGATCTGAACCCATTAAATGCCCCCCGCTCCGCCCTCTGTATAAGTAGGACAGGAGGAGGTTATTGTTTTCACCAAAAATCCCTTTTCATCCCCCTGCGACTCTGGAATACTTAGTCTCCCTTAGGATTCGGTTTACTCGCTGGTTTACACACTTAATCGTAAAATACTTTACCATAACAACAAGGGATGCGAAAGCCCCACCCCTCCCAAAAACGCCACGTTCCGATAAAGCTTATCATGGCTCGATCGGGACAAGGATGGCGAAGACTCAAAATCAACCTCATCCTTCTTTCAGTCAAAATCCGAAGCAGGGACTCGTCACGTCAAACTTTCGACGTGACTGAGTCGAGAACACCCAAGATCGTTACCATCCGGCTCCTCACGAGCGTACCTAATATGGCACCGGCGTGTTAGGAGTCAGGGCGGAGGCAGGGGCTAAGTGCTTCTGCTTCTCCCTCTTTTGCTCCTTGGTGCCCTCCCCCTCCCTCTTCTTATTGTCTTCCCAGCACCAGTTCCGCCCTGGTGCTGTTTCTTTTCTATCTTTTGTTCCTCTCTTTGTCTCTTCATCTCTCTCTCTTCTTCTCCTCCTTCTTTACTCATGTCCTCCATCTTCTTTATTCATCCCCTCCATCTTCGTCATTGATTTCTTCCTTACTATTTCCTTCTTCTTCATTCATTCTCTTTTTTAAAGTGAGTCCCTCTCTTAGTATGAGCAGCAATGAGGCGGAGATTGGAGAAACTTTGAAGACGAGTTTAAAAGACGCTTGACAGTTTACTTTTCTGTACTACAGATGTAATGGTTGCTTAGGCAGTTCACATTTTGTATAGGCTCGTTTGAGCCCCTTTTTGTATGTTGTAGCAATTTTTCATATTAATAAAAGTTGTTGTCTACCTTATTTCGCATATTTTGTTCCTATGTCTTTTTTTTTTTAGATCTACAAATGCTGCTTGGCACGATTATATAGCATCTAAATCAATGACGACTAAGACCAAAAGACTTGATAATAAAAAGACGTCGCCATAACTTTAATAGAAATGCTTGGCCTAATAAGGCCGATCAATGAAGAGTAATACTTACCCCATGCTAGCCGAGGTGAAAAACGAAGGCTTGATGCCGTGTGAGACATAACCGTCCGAGGACATATCCCCTGCCAAATGAATAGCCCTCTTATACGACTAAATGCTGAGGCGTCCCACCACCTTCCTTACCCCCTTATTGGCCTTAACCTTCTATGGTGTTTAAGCCGTAGACGAAGTGACTTGACGTTTTTATCAAGTAGCCCATCTTACGAAATTCAAACCTTTACTTACCCAAGTATTTGGTTTCCCCATAGGCTTGAGTCCGAGGACCATGCAAGACCTAGGCTCTGTCTAAAACCTGTAATTTTTATAATTCTTCGTACTTGGTTTCCCCATAGGCTTGAGTCCGAGGACCATGCAAGGCCTTGGTTCTGTCCCTGGGCCCATATGCTGGATGGGCCTGGGCCGCTGATTTACTGGGCCCACAAATTAAGAGGTGTTACCATAACCTTTGACCACGCGGTACCTTTTGGCGTCCCAATGTTCGAGGTGCACCTTCTCGAGACTCCTTTAATCTCAGGGTTGCAGACGACGTTGGAAATCGAGCCAGAGACGTTTTGTCTGTAGCGTTCCTTGGGACGCTGCGCGAATTAAATGCCACCGGTTTACTTCTGGGTATAAATGGGATAGGGGATCACCTCACTTGCACATGAACTCTCCCTTTCCCTTCAGAACTATATTTCTTCGATATCCGCGATCCCTCTCCCTAGTGCCACTGCCCCAAAGCAAGATGTTTGAGGCTTGGATAGGGATGAAAGGTCTCCGCGCGCTTCAGAGGCACCGAATCCTCAAGGTGATATGGTATGGACAAGGATGGCACAGATTCAAGCCAGTCCTCCGTCTTGATGGAGGGAAGATGGTATTCCTCCCTCTTTTAGTCAAAATCCGAAGCAGGTTCTGGTCATGCCAGATTTTTGGTATGTCAGAAAAAGGAATTTCCACCATCAGCACTGTCTACTTTGTGGCAGGCAGATTTTTGCGGGGGCTTCCCAACTTCCGGCTCCCTGCACCTTTTCTGTAGATGGTGTTAGCCTGAGGTCAGGTTCTTTTGCTGCCTGAGTTACGGGCGTGCAAAAGCATGGAGGAATGGTTTCCTTAGACAATAACTCGGCGCAGTAGCCAACCTCTCCTCTGAGCTGTCCCCACGGCCTTATCTCCACTCGCTTGTATTTTCCTTTACTTATGTAGTCAGCTTTAGTGTAAGCTTGTTTCAGCTTTTCATTGTACACTGTACTGTTCCTTTGTCTTAATAAAATATGTGTCTATTTCTCCATACACATCTTTCTTCTCCGTAACAACTACTTTATGCATGAATATTAAATGCAAGCTTGCCCTTAAGGATATTCCAGGCAGAAAAAATGCTTTAACACAGGTTCCTACTAATTTAAACTCACAAATATTATCAAGTACAACAATGGTAACTTTCAATAAGTTAAATTCTTGGAACTAACCGGGATAAGCGCTGAGTACTACGTGATGCATGCTAGACCAATGTCCGAGAACGATAATCTCTAAATAATTCGTCTGAAAGGGTAACTAGGTAGCGAGGGACTTTGGTTGTGCTTTTGGGGTAATATGTTGCACCGTATCGCACCAACCCCTTTGATACTGGGGGTCCGAGGGTAGACCGAGGAATCCGCGCAATCAAGGTATTAACCCGTCTGCTAACACGGAGTTCTCTTCGGAGGGACTTCGAGGTTTACGGGCCATAGTTTTTTCTTTAAACAGTTGGTTCCTCATCCAAGTAGTTGGTTTCCCCTGAGGCTTGAGTCCGAGGACTATGCAATGCCTTGGTTCTGTCCAAAACCTAGTTTTCATTACATCCAGGTAGTTGGTTTCCCCTGAGGCTTGGGTCCGAGGACCATGCAATGCCTTGGTTCTGTCCAAAACCTAGTTTTCCACATCCAGGTAGTTGGTTTCCCCTGAGGCTTGAGTCCGGTGGACCATGCAATGCCTCGGTTCTGTCCAAAACCTAGTTTTCATTACATCCAGGTAGTTGGTTTCCCCTGAGGCTTGGGTCCGAGGACCATACAATGCCTTGGTTCTGTCCAAAACCTAGTTTTCATTACATCCAGGTAGTTGGTTTCCCCTGAGGCTTGGGTCCGAGGACCATGCAATGCCTTGGTTCTGTCCAAAACCTAGTTTTCATTACATCCAGGTAGTTGGTTTCCCCTGAAGGCTTGGTCCGAGGACCATGCAATGCCTTGGTTCTGTCCAAAACCTAGTTTTCATTACATCCAGGTAGTTGGTTTCCCTGAGGCTTGGGTCCGAGGACCATGCAATGCCTTGGTTCTGCCAAAACCTAGTTTTCCACATCCAGGTAGTTGGTTTTCCCCTGAGGCTTGGGTCCGAGGACCATGCAATGCCTTGGTTCTGTCCAAAACCTAGTTTTCCACATCCAGGTAGTTGGTTTCCCCTGAGGCTTGGGTCCGAGGACCATGCAATGCCTTGGTTCTGTCCAAACCTAGTTCATTATCCAGGTAGTTGGTTTCCCCTGAGGCTTGGGTCCGAGGACCCATGCCTTGGGTAGCCTTTTCCCCTGAGGCTTGGGTGACCATGCAATGCCTTGGTTTCTGTCCCAAAACCTAGTTTTCATTACATCCAGGTAGTTGGTTTCCCTGAGGCTTGGGTCGAGGACCATGCAATGCCTTGGTTCTGTCCAAAACCTAGTTTTCATTACATCCAGGTAGTTGGTTTCCCCTGAGGCTTGGGTCCGAGGACCATACAATGCCTTGGTTCTGTCCAAAACCTAGTTTTCATTACATCCAGGTAGTTGGTTTCCCCTGAGGCTTGGGTCCGAGGACCATGCAATGCCTTGGTTCTGTCCAAAACCTAGTTTTCATGTGCGGGATCTTGGCCTTAGGGGAGTTAGCTCCTCAGCCAAGCCCCTAGAGTTTATCCATACAGTTAACGTTACAAAGTGCCTAGTTTGCTCTTTACGGGGGACCTTGGCCTTAAGGGAGTTAGCTTCTCAACCAAGCCCCTAATCAAGAAACGTAGTTCCTAACGGAACTTTATACTAGAATTTTATAACCAACGGTTAGATATAACGAAGAAACTCTACCGACCCACTTCCTATACCAACACACAAGCCCTCCCCACAGACGGCGCCAATTGTAAGGACGCGTTTTCGTGGCGGACCGTAACAGTGTCGGGTTCGCGCGTGAAAAGGCCCCTAACAATATCATTTGTAGAGCGTGGGTTTGGAAGGCTAGGCCTTGGTTGACAGGCGGTGGGCTTTTCGTGGTATTCATACAAGTTTCGGTTTACCTTCACCCCTGGAGTCTTTCTCCTGGAGGTGGGTTGGGAGGCTCTGGTTTCTGGCCATTTTTCCCAACCCCTCTCTTAGGCTACCCCCTTTTCCTTTTATATTCCCCTGCATTCATTGTCCTTCGTCCACGTATAGGGTCAATCTTTCCAAAATTGATACTTGTCCCATCAGCCCATATTCAAAGTCGTTGGGGGTGGTTGTAAAAGCTAAAGACTGCGGCTTTGTCAGGTTCAGAGCATTAAATGATAATAACAGCAGCTTTCCCCGGATATTTTAGATCTTTTTTCCGAGTTTCAGTTTTATACCATTTTTACCCTTCTTTACGAGGGGGAACTTTGGGTCTGCCGAGGACTGAACTACCCTCGGCGGTACCCAAAGTCTATTTTGTTGAACTTGGGCCATAATTCTCCTCGGCTTGGCCCATAAATCATTTACGCCCTACATAAAGTTTATAAAAATAATCATATAAATTCATTTAATATAAGTAATTAATGCATTACTATAGATAACTAACATATGCATTTACTCTATTGGTTAATTTAATGAACTAATACTTTAATATAAATGCAAAATTTTTTAATTTAGAAGCCTAAATAAAGAGAACTTCAAGAAATGCGCCACATGGCACAACCTTACACTCTCCAGTATGAGGTTTCTGCTTTTAATAGCCAAATTTCAACTTGGATGTTTTAAAATCTAAAAGTTTTGAGAGCATAGTGATGGATTTATTCTTTTTCCACAAATGCTTTGGTATTAAATTATCATTTTTGGTATTGATTGATTGGATTAAGTCTCACAAATGAAGTTCTTCATCTCCTCCACTAAAACCTCTATGGGCTTATCTCAAACTACAAACACCAATCGAGTCCAAGCAATACTTGAATATGTGTAGAAGAATGAACTTAGTCATCATATCTGCTAGATTATCTACAATCCCAATCTTCTAAAGAAGAATAACTTTCATATCAATAATTTCATGAACAAAGTGGAAGCCAGATCAACGTGCTTGGTTAGATATTAATGGACTTAGTTCTTTACTAGATGAATGACACTTTTTTTTGGGGAGAAAATACACAAAGGTGCTCCCAACGAATTCCCAAGACTTCAATAAATTCACTTAGCCAAATAGACTTAATGGTTCACAATGCAACCCTAGATAATAGTGTTGATCTCTATCTCACTAGCAGACGTAAGCAAGAAGCTCAGAGTTTTAGCCACCTATTGTGATTGATGCATTATAAAAGTGGTGTCAATAGTAATTAAGGTCATAATAAACCAGCTTAGCAAATTGTGATAAAATTGTGTCCATTTAATTGATCTTGCAATAGCTCTATGGGACCAAGGCACAATGGACAGTTTGGATAGCATTGGATCATTGCTCCACTAATTCTAGGTCTTGTCCACATGTCAGTTTGGGTTGGGTTTGTGCCCAACTTGGAACCGACCCAACCACTTCGGGTGACAAGAAGTTTGACCTGCTGTCGATCACGGGAAACCACGGTTCAATTCGGGTTTGTTTCAAGTGGACATCGTCAATTTCGATCGAAACTGATGGAGCAGCAACGGCAGTGAGAACCGTCCAAATCTCAATTAGATCTCATCAAGATTTGGTAGTCTCAACGGATCTCGTCGAGATTTGGTCAGATCTTGTAGAGAACTAGCTGGATCTCTACAGATCTTGTCGAGACTTGGCTGGATCTCAAAGGATGTCGTTGAGATTTCATTGGATCTTGTCGAATCTATGTTTGAGAGAGGTGGAGGTTGGTCGGGTCGGTTGGATTTGGTTTTTCATGTGAAGACCTGCCACTGGTTTCGGATTTTGAACTTGGAAATCAGCTGCTGATCGTTGCTAGTGTCGGGTTGGGCGGTTTCGGTCCTGCTTGGGGTAGTTTGCGTGGGTGGGTTGAGTGATGGGTCAAGATGGACAGCCTTAACTAATTCCACAAGACCCCCACTAGACTGTTAGGACAGCATTGGATCATTGCTACATTGAGGTTCCAGTAATGTATGATCCACTTTCTTACTTTCAAAAGTATTAAGCAAAGAATTATGCTAATACTTTCAAAAGTAACACAACATAATTCTCTGCTTAATACTTTAAAATTTTCTATTTTGAGAAGGAAATGCTTTTAATTCCAAAAGTAACACGACATAATTCTTTGTTCAATACTTTTAGTTTTATTTTTTGAGAAGGTAATGCTTTTAATAAGCATAATTCTTTGCTTGATACTTTTAAAAGTAAGAAAGTAAATTACTGGAATCAATGCTGTCCAAATCTCCAGTGGGTTATGGTCCCATGGAACTATATATTCGCCAATGAGGGAGTCCTTGTAGCCACACTTATTAACTCTCTTTTTTATACATCACAAAACAAAAATCCCATCTCTTTTTCTATTGAGATCTCACTGTGCGTCTCTCATGGATGACGAGTCTCGCAAGTTTACTGAGCTCTATAGAAGCCTTATGAAGGGGGACAAGTCCAAAGTAATGGAAAAATATGCAGAGTTGAGACAGTCTAGTGGTGAGGCCTTATCGATTTACGGCGATACAATTCTCCACATGGCAATCTACATGGGACAAGAGAGTATCGCCCGAGAAATCCTGATGAGACATAATCCACCACTGACTAAGCAAAATGCACTAGGGGATACCATTCTCCATGAGGCTGCGGCAGCCAATATGACAAGCCTTGCCAAGGATTTGTTAATATTAGGTCCAAATTTGCTGTCCATACAAAATAAAAATGAGGAAACACCTCTCTTCAGAGCTGCCCACTTTGGCCACACCGAAATGTTCGAGCTCCTAGCTGAGTTGGTGCGTAAAAAAGGCGAGGCTGATTGGCTCCATTGGACAAACAAGGTTGGATCTACCATTCTTCACATGGCAATTCTTTCTGAGTTCTTTGGTGAGTTTTTTTTTTTTTTTGACCACTGATGAGTACTTACCAACTTATACTATAAGTTTTAAGTTATTAAAAAATACTAATGAATTTAATCACTTATTCATATTTAGTACTCCTATTCCATTCACGTGGTTATCTATATATTTGAATATTTATTCAATGGCTCCATTCATTTGACTTGATTAATCATATTTTTAACATTTTTAATAAGAGGTAGAGAGAGTGGAGACATAGTTTAAATTGAAGATCATTTTCTTAAGTATCGTGATAAATTATCGTTTGTCTCAAAAATTTAAACAGCGACAAGATGATGAATCCAATTACTTAACCATTATATATACTATCAATGCATATTCAAACAAAATGTTTAATATCTTCCTACTATAGCAATGAATCAATAGTCTTGTGTATGGTCTTTTCTTATATGCTGAACAAATACTTTCTCCTTGTTTGAAATACAAACACAGACCTCGCACTGAAAATAGCCATGAAATATCCAGACTTAGTAAATAAAGAAGATGGAGATCGGATGAAAGGACTTCAGCTCCTCTCATACAATTCATCAGCATTCAGAAGTGGAAGGAAATATGGATTACTCAAGAGATTCATCTATTACTGTATGATCCTTCCCCCAACTCTAATAAGCTTATTTCTCTTTTTTGGGCTCATTGTCGGATTTAATTACGTGAGTTTTGGGTCCCAAGTTGGGAAATTGTGCAAAGAGTGAGAGACGATGTATTAAGAAATATTTATCTAAAAAAATTGAATCTTCTATTCTTTTTTGGAACGTTCCAAAATACTGCTAGTTTTGATAAATCAATACTATATATATTGTTAGTAAGTTTGTTAGTAATTTTCTTAACTTACCCTTTAATTTATTTGAGAAGTCAAGAATCTTACAAAAGTATTGATGTCTAGTCAGTTCAATTAGTAAAGGTTTTTGTTTTCAACCTAATGATCAAGAGCAATTATTTTACTATGTGGTTCAAATTTTACCTATACAAAAAATTAATTAGTGTTTTAGGCTTTTAGTCTAATGATTAAAAGCAATTATCATGGAACATTCCTTTAAATGCTCAACTATTTTCGTCTCTTCTTTATAAGGAATTACTAGATTAGTTGGTCTTTAGCAAAACAAAACCTACCCACAGAGAGATTAGTAAGTTATGCATGAAATGAAATGAATTTTAAACTGAATTAAGTGGAGCTACACATGTGAGATTTTGCCACCAAAGTAAGGTAACATCTTTGTTAAGGTCTTAGAAGTTATTCTTCTAAATTTTTTTTTTTTTTAAATTATTAATAAGAAAATAAAATTTTCATCCTAGTTTAATTTTGACTAATTCTTGGAAACTTTTTGGTGCCGTGGCTATTATCCAGGCATCCCTAGTGAAGACATTGTGGTAAAAGAAGATAGTCCTCGACGAAAAGGCCCTGAGTTGCCTCCCATGCACATCATTTGTCTGCACTTCTACTTCACGGTAGTACATGCACTAACTTCAGGTACACAAAAGCTATAGCTCTTGTGCAAAAAAATATATAAGAAAAGTAATTTATAAAATTAAGCTATGTTAGTCGCATCATATTTTTCCATCAACTATTTGACGATAAGACTATTTTGACATAATCAAAGATTAGGGACTAAAGTGATATATTTAAAAATTTAGGGACTAAATTAGTAATTAAACCTAATTTTTTTATTGGATTTACACATTTTTATTAATTTTAGGACTCAAGCCAAATTTCATATTAAGTAGATGTTTTTAATATTCTGCCAATAAAACTTATGTTTCATGTATAATTTTGAAATAAAAAAAATTTGATATTTAAACATTTTATAGATAAAATAATTATTAATATTTGATTGTCTTGAAATTTTTTAAGTATAGAGAGAATATGAGGAAAATGTGATATCAAAATACAAATCAATAGAAAGTTATATAATTTGAATATCTAAGCCAAGGGAGTCAATTTCATACTGGAGACTGTTTTTGTGATATCCCAATTTGATTGATTGTGTGATGTGTGTGGGTGTGTGATGAGTCTCACATTGGGTATTTACTGGGTAGATCTGAGTTTTATTAACAACTACAAGGAATTGTGACTAGTCCTTTTGAGGCATAGCGCATATGTGGTTAGTGCTTTTTCTTAAGTCATTATATATGGTATCAGAGCCAGCCTGGTAATTCCGTGTGGGCTCAGAGACACTACCTCACAGAGTGGGCCCTAACGAAGACGTTAGGGATTTAAGTGGGGTAGATTGTGATACCCCAATTTGATTGATTGTGTAATGTGTGTGGGTGTGTGATGAGTCCCACATTAGGTATTTACTTGGTAGATATGGGCTTTGTTAACAATATAAGGAGTTTTAATTGTGACTAGTCCTTTTGAGGTATAGCGTAAATGTGGCTAACGCTTTTTCTTGAGTTATTATAGTTTTGTTTTAGTTAGAGGAACAAAATATTTTGATAACATTGAATACTGGTGTACCATTTCAAGATTATCAGTATTTGTATATATTTATATGTTTATAAACATACAATTTAAAATCTAAGTTTTTTATAAGCCCAAATATTAGGCTAAATACATTAACCCAATATTAGTTCAAATGACATGATTGACAATATATTTTATTGTACTAGCCAAAACACTCGAAACATCTTTGGTACAGCTGATATAGATGGGTAGAACTTGATATTTAATCAATTATGTTTTAGAAGAGCACCAATACCAATTTAATGGCCTAAATAGTATATATTTTCGATACAGACAATATCAGAATGATTTTACTACCTTGATTACACACACAGTACTAAAAACTTATTTCGGTTTGATCAGGAAAATGAAAAATTAATGCCCCATTTTGGATTTATTTTTATTTATGTTGTACCAAAAAAAAAAAAAAAAAAAACTAGTCACATTTGGAGGTTTTTATTATCTATTATATTGTTTATATCGACTTAGTATATGCTTAACGTAGGATTCAATGTATATATTTACACGTAGGAATATTAAAATTATAAGATTGTTTATTTATTTATATTTTGAACACAGCAAGCTCAAACTCAACACCAAATTAATTAGATTATATATATTTAAGTTTGGTTCATTTTCGTACAAAATAATTTCTAGTTTGTTCACAAGTTACTTGAGTGAATTAAATAGAATGATTTTTGTTTATGAACATATAAAAAATAGATTCACCAAATTTGTATTGTTAAAATTATATACAATCTTTTCTATTTACATTATCAATAAGTTTTAAATTATAATTTGGAATCTTATAAACTTAGACAATTCATTCAATCTTAAGTTTATATAAATATTTTTTTTTTTTATAAATGTATACATATAAACATATAATATTATATATAATCAAATCAGGCCTCATACTTCTGAACATGTTCATGAATGCATTATTATATTTGAGCCAAGATTATTTATTATTCGAGTCTTAAGTTAAGCTTGAACTTAGCTATTTTGGCTAAATAAACAAACAAAAATAACATTTTTCTTGAACCAAGTTCGAGTTGATTATAAAAATTTGATTCATTTATGTTGGGTTCTAAGACTTTAGGTTTAAATGTATTAAAACTTCAATTTGTAATGTTGGCAAACCATAATCAAAACGTTTAGTCTTGTTTTAGACTTGCTCAAAGTATGTTTAAGTGTAAAGTTGGAATCGAGTGTACTGCTGGATTTACCATGTAAATCTGCTTGACTTGATCAATCGAAAATTAGACTCAATCGATCGAAACTCATGTAGATTGTTTTTCTGCAGAATTTTCCAACTTAGTCCAAGCCCGTTTAACGTGTAGGGTTTTATGTTTTACCCTAGGTATAAAAGGAAAAACCCTAGCCATGTTTTTATGTTGTTGCAGTTGTTGTTTATGTTGTGTATGTGAATCTCTTGTGAGATCTAGAGATGTTTGCCTTCACATATACTTAGGGTTATCAAGAATCAAGATTTATGTTAAGAGCTTGATGATCGTTCAGTTGCTGCATTAAGAGGTTAAAGATACACAAGTGGGAGTGTTTGTACTTGCTGTGGATCTGAGAAAGAATTAATCCGTGGACTTGGAGCTGTCATGTGGTCGTGGTAGTAAGTTTTCTACTTGAGGTAGCAATAGAATGTTAGTGGTCTAAGTCGTTATTGTGTAAACTTCAATTATTTCATAGTGGATCTACTTTACCTTGAGGATAGCTAGGTTAAACCCTTCCCAAGTTTTTTACTGGTTTGGTTTTCCTAGGTTATCATATCATTGTGTTATTTATTTTCCGCGCCGTTCAATGATATGATTTATCTGTGTTAACCTAGATCTGCATAATTTACCTAAATTAATCATTTGGTTAAATAACTAGGTTAATCTGTTTATGTTTAATAGGTCTAAAAATGTACCGTTTACAATCCTATATACAACACCCCCTTTACAATGTAATCCCAAAAATTTGGATATCACACAATTACTTTCGTTACCACCTGACATGCATTCGAAACTTCAAATTGTTCATTTTCATTTTGAAAACTTTTTAAGGGTGTAGCAGAAACCAAAACTCTCGGAATATATATATATATATATATTGATGATGCCATAAAATCACTAGTGAGCTACACAATCCACGCTCGCTCAAACTAACAACCTGTAAGAAGAAAGAAGTGATCTTGTTGAGGGCACCGGTGTGGTGTCGGCCAAATACCCTCCGACGGTCAAGTTAGAATTGTTCTCAACTCTAGAGTGCTAGAGAGGGTAAATCATGCGTACCTTGATTTGTGAGGGTATTGGGGCTTTCATAGTAGTAGGTTGACCTCTCCTCCTTGATGTAGAAGTCTTTTCCTTATAGAAATCCTCTTGAGTAATCCCAGACGTGATGGACAGGACATTTCCTTGTAGAGTTGCGCATATCTTCCGGAATGCTCTTTGCGCTAGGTTTCTGATTTCCTTGGAGACTCTACGTGCATAACAAGAATCTGGAATCACTTTAGGCCCTGGGCTCAACTGTTGCTGGCCCATGGGCTTGATCTGTCAGGCCCAATGTGGTGAAAGTCCATCATACTAAATTTTGCCCCTTCAGCTGCCCCCTTCAACATATGGGTCCGTCATGACTTATATGGATGGACCCTTAGGGTGATGGTTTGATATTATTTAGGGTTGACGGTCAAAGAAAATTTAGGACGGCGGCTTAAGATCATTGAAATTGACGGTTCTCTAGGAGTAGACAGAGTGCAACTATTTGATAACAGGTTGTCAAGCATTTATGAGCATGCCACATGTCGCTTTTCGATTGGATTTTCTATCGGATTGAAGCGTCGCTTCATCTTCCGTGTACTTCAGGTATATATATAACACTTCTCCATCCTCATTTCTACATTTTACAACCAAAACACATTATCAAAGCGCCACCGTCAACCTTGTCAGAGCATCTGTTGTACATCCATACCCGTCGACTATACAACCGTCAACCTTCAGTTACTTCAGAGAACGGTGAGTATTGCTATTCTCTCTACTGGTAGTATTTCCGTAGATGCTTCGTGTTCCAAGGGTATTGCAGCTTTTGTCCGTCCATTGTCTCGAGGTGGTAGGTCTCCTTCTTTTGCCATGATGCGATCCTGTAGGATCCTTCCTAGTTGGGGCCGAGTTTTCCTTGTGAAAGATCTCTAGCGGCACCCATTACTCTCCGTAGTACAAGATCCCCGACCTGGAAGTCCCTATGCCTTACTTTGTTGTTGTAGTGTTTTGCCATGAGATTCTGATAACGCGCCAACCTTTGCTCTGCTGCCGCCCTGACTTCGTCCAAAAGGTCAAGCTAGAGGCGTATAGCCTCTTTGTTCTTGTCTTCGTCGTAGCTCTCCACCTGGTAGCTCGTGAGCCCCACTTCTGTGGGAATGACAGTTTCGGTTCCATATGCAAGTCGAAATGGTGTTTCTCCAGTGAGTGTTCTTGCTGTGGTTTGGTATGCCCAAAAGATGCTTGGTAGTTCGTTCGGCCAGATACCCTTTGCCCCCTCGAGATGGGTCTTGATTATCTTGAGCAAGGATCGGTTCGTGACTTCTACTTGCCCGTTCACCTGTGGGTGTACGGGTGACGAGTAGTGATTCTTGATCCCTAGCTCCGAGCAGAAGTCTTTGAACGCGCTGTTGTTGAATTGCTTACCGTTGTCAGAGACCAGTACTCTGGGTATCCCGTACCTGCATATGATATTTCTCCAGATAAAACTTCAGATGTTTTTCTCCGTGATGGTGGCTAAGGCTTCCGCCTCGACCCACTTAGTGAAGTAGTCTATGCCATCGGGAATGGGCCCATAATATCAAGTCCCCATTATGCGAACAACTAGGGTGCCGTCATAGGTGTCAGTTCTTCGGACGGTCGCCTGATGAAATTGCTGAACCTCTGGCATTTGTCGCAGGACTGGACATAGGCTTGCACATCCTTCATCATTGTAGGCCAGTAGTATCCAACTCGGATCAACTTGTGTACAAGTGATCGTGCGCTCGAGTGGTTTCCGCAAATACCCTCGTGTACTTCTCTTATCACGTAATCTGCTTCCTCTTGGCACAAACACCTCAGGTACGGTCGAGAGAAACATCTTTTATATAAAACATCCTTTATTAGCACGAACCGTGATGCCTGGACCTTCAGCTTTCTTGCGGCTCCCTTCTCGTCTGGTAACACCCTAGTCTTTAGGTAGGAGACCAATGGCGTGGTCCAGTTGTATTCAGAGTTTACCACCTGCATATTTGTTCCGTCATCGATAAGTGAGGAGATTTGAACGAATGATAATACCTGTTCGGGAACCAGCATGAATTCGGCTGACGCAGCTTTTGCTAGGTGGTCGGCCCATTTGTTCTCTTCCCTTGGGATCTGAATGAATTCGACTTCGAGGTCGCTGATTCGGTATTTCACTTCTTCTAAATACCTTTTCATTCTATCATTCTTGCACTCGTAGTCGCCATTGATCTGACTCGTCACCACTTGTGAATCGTAGTGGACAACTATGTTTTCTGCTCCCACGGCCTTTACAAGGTCTAGCCCTGCCACCAAGGCTTCACACTCTGCCCGTTGTTGGTTGTGGGGAAATCCAGTCGAATCATACATTGTATCTTGTCCCCCTGCGGAGTTTGGATCACTACCCCGGCTCCTCCAGCTCGTCTATTTAAGGATCCATCTGTATAGATACTCCATTGTTCTTTCTCTTCCTCCACCTGGCCTTCCCCGAGAGTGAACTCGACGATGAAATCAGCTACTACTTGCCCTTTTATGGCCGTCTGTGGGGCAGTATTGGATGTCAAATTCGCTCAGCTCTATTGCCAACAAAACCATTCTTCCTGCTGCGTCTGGGCTACTCATGGCTTTTCTCAGTGGCTTGTCCGTTAAGACAACAATTGTATGCGCTTGGAAGTATGGCTTAAGTCTTCACGCGGTTATTACCAACGCGAAAGCCAACTTCTCCATCTGAGGGTACCTCTCTTCTGCTCCTCGGAGTGCTCGGCTGGTAAAGTAGACGGGGTTCTGGGATCTGTCCTCCTCTCTCACCAAAGCTGCGCATACTACGGCTTGTGAAATGGCTAAATATAGGTAGAGTTCTTCGCCTGGCGTGGACGGACTGAGCAACAGTGGAGACGAGAGATACGCCTTCAAGTCATTAAATGCCGTCTAGCATTCATTCGTCCACTCAAATGATTTCCTTAGAGTGCGGAAGAATGGTAAACACCGGTCCGTCGCCCTTAAGACAAACCTGTTTAGAGCTGCGATATTTCCATTTAAACATTGGACCTCCTTAACCATCCTTGGTGGTTCCAACTCCATTATGGCCCGCACCTTCTCTGGTTGACCTCTATTCCTCTTTGGGACACCATGAAACCCAAGAATTTTCTAGCTGTCACTCCGAATGCGCACTTGTTTGGATTCAGCTTCATGTTGAACAATCGGAGCGTATCGAATGTTTCCCTGAGGTCGTCTAGGTGATTAACTTCATGCAGGCTTTTTACCAACATGTCGTCAACATAAACCTGTATGTTCCTGCCAATATGATGTGCAAACATCTTGTTCATTAGCCTTTGGTATGTTGCCCCAGCATTTTTGAGTCCAAAAGGCATCACCTTTTAGCAGAATAATCCCTGGCTTGTGACGAAGGAGGACTTCTCTTGATCAGATTCATCCATCCTGATTTGGTTGTAGCTGAAGAAAGCGTCCATAAAGCTTAGGAGCAGGTGTCTTGCAATTGAATCCACCAGGGTATCTATCCGTGGGAGTGGGTAGCTGTCTTTGGGGCAAGCCTTGTTGAGGTCTGTGAAATCCACGCACATCCTCCAGTTTCCATTGGCCTTTTTAACCATAATGACGTTTGCCAACCAGTCGGGATAGTATACTTCCCGAATGAAACCTGCTTCCAGTAACTTTCGAACCTCCTCGGCTATGGCCTTGTCCCACTCCTGGGCGAAGACTCGTTTCTTTTGCCAGATTGGAGGGAATGAGGGTGACACATTTAACTTGTGGACCATGATTGAGGGGTCGATTCCTGGCATGTTTTCATGACTCCAGGTGAAGACGTCTTGGTTATTTCTGAGGAAAGTCGTGATCGTTTGGCGCACTGGCCAATTGGCTAGAGTGCCAATTTTAGTCGTCCGTTCAGGTTGCGTGTCGTCAAGTCTTACTTCTTCTAGCTCTTCAACTGGCTCTGCTAATGCTTGCTACTTTCCGATATACATCGTTTGCTGTTGATCCTCCATTTCTAACATGACAATATAGCATTCCTACGCTGCTATTTGATTTCCCCGCAGTTCTCCCACCCTATATTCCGTCGGGAATTTGATCATCAGGTGGTAAGTTGAAGTTAGCACCTTCCAGGAGTTGAGAGTGGGTCGCCCGAGGATGGCATTGTAGGTAGACGAGCAGTCAACTACGAGAAACGTTACTTCCTTTATGATCTGCTAAGGATAGTCACCCACCGTCACAGCTAGTGTTATTGCACCCAAGGGGAACACCTTCGTTCTCCCAAATCCCACGAGTGGGGCATTCATTGGGGTCAACCGTTCCTTGTCAATTCTCATTTGCTGGAATGCTGGATAGTACAGGATGTCTGTTGAGCTGCCGTTGTCGACAAGGACCCAATGCATATTATAATCCCCTATTTGCAAGCTGACCACAAGTGCGTCGTCATGAGGATGGTGAAGTCTCCGGGCATCATCCTCTGGAAATCCTATGATGGGGTTATCGATTCGCGGCATCTTAGGTACGGATCCTGTGAGTTGGACGTTATGGACCATCCTGAGGTAGGTTTTGCGGGCTTTCTTGGAAGATCCGGCTGCGGTTGTGCCCCCTACGATCATTCTTATGTCCCCTATAGGTGGTCTAGGGCGCTCGTTCTCCCTTCGTGGGGCCTGTTCCTCCGGCATATCGGTTCTTTCCCTGCTAACGAACCTCTGTAGCTTTCCCTTACCTGATAAGGGCCTTAATCTGCTGTTTCAGGTCGTAGCAGTTGGCTGTGTTGTGCCCGTGGTCTCGGTGAAAGCGACAATACTTGTCCCTTGGCCTTTTGTTGGGATCTCCCTTTAATTTACCAAGAAACGTCAATGCTCTTTCATCTTTGATTTGCATCAATACTTGATCAATTGGGGCGGTTAATGGGGTGAAATTAGTGAACTTTCTAGTGGGGGGTCTAGGGCGCTTTTCATCTTATTGATCCCTGATTCTAGCAACCTTTCGCCCCCTATCTTGTCACGTGTCCTCCTTCCTCTCCCTCTTCTTAGGCTTTTCCTCGCGGGTTAGCAATGCATCTTCTGCATTCATGTATTTGGTAGCTCTATAGAGCACATCCGTCATGGTCTTTGGGTCATTCTTGTATAAAGAAAACAAGAACCTACCCTTCCGTAGCCCGCTCGTAAATGCAGCTACGAGTATCTTATCGTCAGCTTCGTCAATTGAAAGGGCTTCTTTGTTGAAACGAGTTATGTAGGCCCGCAGTGTTTCATCTTCTCGCTGCTTGATGCTTATTAAGCATGCGGTGGACCTTTTGTACCGATGTCCGCCTATGAAGTGCGAGGTGAACTAGGCGCTCAACTCCTTGAAAGTATTGATGGAGCTTGGTGTCAACCTACTGAACCAAACCCTCGCAGGGCCCTTCAACGTGGTCGGGAATGCCCTACACATAATCTCGTCTGGTACCCCTTGAAGGTGCATCAAGGTCTTGAAAGTCTCTAGATGATCGAGGGGGTCCTTGACCCCGTCGTAGCTTTTGATCTGGGGCATCTGGAACTTTGATGGCAGGGGGAATGAGTTGACGGACATGGTGAATGGTGAGTCGGTTCTGTTCACTAGGTGGTCGAGATCAGTGGATACTCGTCCCTTGAGGGCATTCATCATGACCTCCATCTACTCCTTCATCGCCTGCATCTCTGCGATAACAGGCGGAGGGGCAAAATCCATGAGAGATGGAAGGCTTATGTTTTGCCGCTCTGGTCGGCTTGGGGCGTTGCTGCCCTCTGGCCTCTCTTGGTTCCTCTGTTCGGCACTGTTACCTTCTTGGTTTTCCTCCTGAGGGTTAGGTCCTGCATCCCTTTGGCGTAGCTGCTCCTCCAGATCCTGGTTCTGCTTTGTGAGTCGTTCTACTGCTGCCATGAGAGTCTGGACCTGTCTCTCTAATGAAGTAGATCTTGGTGGCTCGTCTTCTTGAACGTTGTTAGTGGTAGCCATCAAGCGAGTGAGTACCATGCGACTCTTATGTCCCGGAGGCGATAGTCTGGCTAAACTCTTTGCGTTTCCCACAAACGGCGCCAACTAATGATGCCGTAAAATCACCAGTGAGCTACACGATCCACGCTCACTCAAACTAACAACCTGCAAGAAGAAAGAAGTGATCTCGCCGAGGGCACCGGTGTGGTGTCGGCCAAATACCCTCCGACGGTCAAGTTAGAATTGTTCTAAACTCTAGAGTGCTAGAGAGGGTAAATCATGCGTACCTTGATTTGTGAGGGTATTGGGGCTTTTATAGTAGTAGGCTGACCTCTCCTCTTTGATGTAGAAGTCTTTTCTTTATAGGAATCCTCTTGAGTAATTCCAAACGTGATGGACAAGACATTTCCTTGTAGAGTGGATTTTCCATTAACGTACGTATCTTCTGGAATGCTCTTTGCGCTAGGTTTCTGATTTCCTTGGAGACTCTACGTGTGCAACAAGAATCTGGAATCACTCTAGGCCCTGGGCTCAACTGTTGCCGGCCTATGGGCTTGGATCTGTCAGGCCCAATGTGGTGAAAGTCCATCATACTAAATTTTGCCCCTTCATATATATATATATATATATATATATGGGTTTAAACAATAAGGAAATAGCTGGCCTTCCAATCCTCCCCACCCTTTTAAATTTCATCCTCATTTCGCAAGGTAGCTGCCCTGCCCCTGAACCTCACCCCTTGTGAATTAGTCCTGTCCCACCCTAAACTTGTTACAATTGTTTTTTATTTTTATTTATTTCAGATTTTAGAAAACCCGTTACAACAAAAATAACAACAAACTTGTTGCAATAATATAAATCATACTTGAAACTAAAATTAAATTGATCACGTCAAATCAAACTAGTTTTTATTAAAGACTCAATAATATAATCTAAAATATTTCATAAGAAAAAATCACAATAAAAATAAATTTTTTTTTTTTTTTTTTTATATCCAAGCATTTAAATACTTCATAATAAAACAAACCCTATGGTATTTTGTGAAATATTAATAATACATAGTTATTTTTGTAAATATATGCGGGGCAAGGTAGCCTAAATTTATCCCTACCTTGGTCCAAATTCACATGGGATGGGGTAAGTCAAGGCGAGTTGGAGGGGGGAGAAGCAAAATTACCATCCCTAATTAATAATTGGAAAGACACTAGAATCTAACCTTCTTAGTGTAATTATTTAGTATTTCAAGAGCAAAGTAAATATATGCTTCTCTTTCACATAATAGTGAGTCATACTAATTAAATTTATAGTAAAAATCACTATTTATGTGGAGTGGGGTGGGGGTGGGGGAAGGCACACATTCATTGTTCTAAACGAAATAAAAGTAGTTGATTCATTTTATTGTTGTCAAGATTTAAAATTTCCACTATCATACATTTTCTAGTGTATGTACATATATATTCATCTAACTAAAGTTTGATAAGGGGTTTATTTGGCAGTGGTAAGAAAGATAAACATATCAATTTGGAAATATCTTTGTCAAGGTACAATTCTCTCTCTCTCTCTCTCTCTCTCACATATTTGGGGAAAAAATCATCTCCATTTGCTTTAAAATGAAGAGAATAATTGTCAAAATAATAATATTAATAATTAATTTAAGAGAGTTTTTTTTTTTTTAATTTTTTATGATAAGATTTACTTTTCCATGAATTTAAAATATAGAGCCTATTTTGTGGTGAGATTTACTTTGTCATGATGAATTTAGAGGGGTAGGTTCTGTTAAATCATGGTTCTCAAAGAAAAAAAAAAAAATCTGTTACATCTATAAAATTTAATTCCACTCCATAAAATATGACAATTTATTTATTTATTAAATACAAATATGATATAATTTTAAGAGTTCGTTTCATGATCATTTAATTTTTTATGTAGGCAAAATTTGAACTTCGGATATTTTATTTGGTATAAAAAAATAATTAATTTTAAATGACCGGATATTTTATTAATCTTTTAACTTTCATGAAAAAATAAATCTCCCCATTGAAATGGAATCTCTCCCATTCAAATCAAATCAGATCAAATCCTTATACTCTCTTTAAATGAGTATCTGACTCACATCATGGACTTTCACAGTTTGGCCAATGATGGAAGGAATTTATAAAGAAAAGAGAAAGCATGAATCAGCTTTCAAACTCGCCAAGTTGCTAATAGCAGAAGATCATTCTTGGAAACTAAGTAGTCAAAAAGAAGACACTGGGAAGACCAATCCAATGGGTGACATAGCACCCCCGAAGCCGGAAAAATCTGAAAATCTCGAAGGGACTACTCTTACCCCGTTGCTTATAGCAACAAGCACAGGAATAGTAGAAATTGTTAAGGAGATACTTAAGAGTGTATCCCCAGGCGGTTGATCACGTAACTCCCGATAAGGGCTGGAACATACTGCATGTAGCCATTAGCCATCGTCAATTGGAAATCTTTCGCATTGTAAGGAAGATGGAAATACCAATGGCCAGGTTAGTTCGACGGATTGATGAGGATGGGTACACCATCTTGCACCATGTTGGAGTCATGGAGTATTACACCGGTGGTACCGTGCCTGGTCCTGTTCTCCAATTACAAGAAGAGCTCCTATGGTTTGAGGTATGCCGTATGCCCTTCTTGTTTATGGTACTTACCCATATATAATTTTCATTATTTCAAAATTAATATCATGGTGATCTTTTTTTTTTTTTTTGCTAAACAATATCATGGTGATCTAATTTATTCTACAATGCCGTCATTTTATTTTCTAACATTTGGTTCGGTGAATCTAATATGGTCCATGGTACTTGGTATTTTGATACTTGGTATCAATGTAACTATTCCCATATTTGATTTGATTATAAATGTGCGAAAGACTTCCAAGAATACTAGATCGATCATCAAATTCGGTTTATTTCTTCAAGTTCAGAATTATAATGTCAAGCAATGTGTACAAAGACTTTGTCCCATCATCAATAATTTTAAAATGTTATTACTGCTCTTTGCCCATACATATCACATAGTTAAATCCATTATACTAATTATTAATAAATATTAACACAAGGTCTAAATTGTTATAGATTCATGTCTCGGAGCTTATTTGTGAAAATTGAAAGTTTATGAGCCCAATTACATTTTCCAAGTGCTACTTGTAATAGAATCCTCAATTTAAATTTAAAATACAAACTTAATTAAACCTAGAATGTTTTGTAGCACCTACTAGAACTCCACTATTTTAGGTATGATACGTTTCTTAGTTCAGTTTTTTTGAGACCATAATAATGTGGCACTCTTTCCTATCACATAATAGCGAGTTTTACTATTTAAATTTATGTTAGAATTTATTATTTATGTAGGAGGAAGGAATACCACTTTACTAGACTAAGTACTTAATAATTTTTTGTTATGTATGATCTAGTGTATTCACCTTGACCAATGCATGTCATTATTGCAAACTTAATATATATTAAAAGCTTACAAAACTTCCTTGATAATGAAAGTAATTGGTGCTATGCGCTAATAGTTTTGTAGCTCAATAATAAAGGTGCTTCACTTTGAGAGATTGAAGGAATAAATAATCTCATACATTGTTTGATTTATGTGTATCAATCTTATACATATCTTTATTTATTTATTTATTTTTTGCAGCGTGTTCAGAAGATAATACCCTCCCATTACGAGATGCACCGTTGCCAGATTAAGCAAAAGACCGCTCAAACCCATCAATTTGATCTTGAAGCTCAAGCTGCTGAAATCCATCATGTCGCTCAACCCACTGAAGCCTCTCAAAATATTCCTCCAATCCATGAAATCTCTGAATTATCGCCTCTAATCCCTCAAACTGCTCAAGATAAACAATTTCAAGAAATGCATGCAAGAATTTTGAAGGAAGTACAAGAATTACTGAAACGGACCTCTCAAATCACTGAAGCCTCTCAAACTGCTCAAACCGCTCAAGAGTTATTCGAACAAAGCCATGCAGCACTTTTAAAGGAGGCACAAGAATGGCTAAAACGAACCTCTGAGGCTTGCTCTGCTGTTGCTGTTCTCATTGCCACTGTTGCCTTTGCAGCTGCTTACACTGTCCCTGGAGGTTCCAATCAGGACACTGGGGTTCCCATTCTACTACACGATCCTTTCTTCTTGGTTTTCACTGTCATGGATGTTCTCTCCCTCGCAAGCTCTTTGACTTCTGTAGTCATGTTCCTTTCTATCCTCACTTCACCATTTGAGCTCCAAGATTTTCGTCACTCTCTTCCTCAAAAACTTACACTCGGCTTCACCTTCCTCTTCTTCTCAGTGGCAGTGACCATGCTTGCTTTTGCGGCAACAATTATACTCATCATTCATTTGAAGAAACGGTGGACTACTACGCTTATTTATACTGCAGCATTTCTTCCAGTCTCTGTTTTCGCATTGTTGCAGTTCCCTTTGTATGTTGCGTTTATGAGTACAGTGAGGTTCTCTTGGAAAGTGATTAGGAGCGTTCTTCCTAGCTGTTTCCTCCCAAGTCGATTTAAGAACACTACTACGGGCTCTATTTACAAGAACCTCTGAATAGGGGCGGAGCTACACTTATATAAGTTTATAAAGAATCTAATTTCATTAAACAGGTTAACATTAAAAACGATAATTTCCTTGCTTTTGGGGCAACAATATATTGTTATTGTTTATATCGTTAAACATGTTAACATTAAAAATGATCATAAATATAATTTATTGCAACAATATTTTTTATTGCAATAACTTATATCATATCTTATTGCAACAAATCAATTTATTGCAATAAAGTGTTGCATCGGAATTGTTTGTTGCGATAACTTATTTATTGCAATGAAATGCTATTGCAACAAAAATTTTGTTCCGATAATTTATTGCTATAGACTTTATTGCAACATAAATTTTTTTGCAATAGAGCTTTTTTCTTGTAGTAATGGCCATCCCAAAATTTTTAAAAAAACTTCCTACTAATGTATATATATTTTACAATTCTTTTTAAATAATAGACCTTAAAATTAATAGTTGGCCCCTCCAAAAATAAGAGCTGTCCTTGCAAAAAATGAATAGAAAAACTAATCGTTGGGTTTCAAAAAATAGTTGTTAATAATAACAAACTATCCATCTTGTAACCAATAACACTACTAGTTCTTTTTAGTTTTTCCCCTCTTAATTGGTAAGTTTTGGTTAATGAGTTCAAAAAGTAAGTTTTTAATAAAAGAAAATTTCTTTTGGAGTTATTTTATTTGGGAGTAAACCTTTTATTGTTGTTGTTAAGTTTCAAATTGTTTGTCAATACATGATTTAGTGTGTGTTTGGCATTGGCTTAAAAAACTAACTTTTTTTACTATTTAGCTTATTTTTGCTACTATTCATAGGTCCTATTGCACTTTTTAGTACTATTTATGAGTCTCAATTTACTATTTCAGCTACATTTTAGTTTTATCTACAATATTTTCAGCAAAATGTTTTCAGTTTCAGCTAAATAAATTGTTTCCAAACAGACACTAATTAGTCACAAAATGTTAAATGAAAATGGATGCGGCTTGTGTCTAGTGAAAGTTATCATTGGACACGTTGGATTGCAGACACGTATCTACTTTTGGACATGTGTTCGAATCTTGACATGTCCAGCGATAACTTTCATTGGACATGAAAGTTCAAATAGTGTATAAAACATCTTTGAACGTTTAGATCCCCAAATACAAAATAACCAATTCAAACTTTATGACAAACAACTAATATGCGGAAAATGAACATAACCTATAAACAGAATTAGAAATCAGTCTAAGCCAATTAAAAATCACATCTACAGCAGAAAATAAAAGGCAAAGATAAAGGGAAGGATGATTCAAACACAAGGACAACATACGATGTGTTATCGGAAGAGGAAACCGAAGCCCTCAGCGTAAAACCTCTCTGCCGCTCTCCAAGCGGTAAGTAGTCCACTAGAAAATGTAGTTGGGATACATGAACAGCAATAGACCCTTCAAGCCTAATCTACTCAGTGTACCTAAGCCCTCCAAGCTTTTTGCTCCAACGAGGTTCTGTCAAACTTATTTCTTTTATAACTTCCCGGATTCTGCTACTTGACCATAGCATCAACCAATGCAGATTGGTTCCTTCCTAACTGCTTCCCAGAACACCAAACAGTCATTTCACATTAATTGATATGGTGAGAAAATGTTTTGGTAAAAAGACCTCTCAAGGGTTTAACAATGGAGAGGAAGAGAGTTGAGGAATTTGAAGAGTCTCTTATGTGAAGATTGTAGATGAATCAATCTTGTTTTACTCTAGGGTTTCTCTCTCAAAATTCTCTCTGGAAGCTCTCTTTCTTTTGTGGGCATAAGGGGTATTTATACTGGGGTGAGAATGGAATTTGAAGAGTCAGGATTTTCAAAATAGGGCTGGCTTGGGCTTGGGCTTGCGGCTTGACTGAGTTGCGAGATCTAGCCATGAGATAACAGAACGGCCAGTTGTCCTATTTTGTACTATAGTGCTCCAGCTAGCATGACGCTTCAACTTCTAGCATGCTTGGCATGTGTGCTGCTTCTGGCGGCTTGAAGTCGTGAGTCACCCATTAGATCCAGTCGTGTGTCTCTATTTTCTTGCACACTCTTGAGCATTTCAACACTTTATCTCATTCACTACCCTTACAACAATTCCAGCTAAATACAGGGTTACTAAATGCTGAAATACAAGCAAATTTGGTATGGAATAAAGCCAATAAGATGGTTGATTAAACTCAACCTTACAATCTCCCCCTTTGGCTATTTCGTGACAAAACCCTAAAACATACTCCAGAGTTAACATGTGAGTTGGGAACAGTTGAACAAAACTCACTCACATCTAACTCTAGAAACTGTGAAGCTCTTGAATCATATGAACATGAAACTCCTGAAACACAACAATACACCATGACTATTATATGCAGAAAGACATGAAATGCATATGAAACAGGCAATATGTGATCAAGCAAAGATGGAGTTAAGAAACAAACCATAGCTTGATCAACCAAGCAATCAGTACAAGGTAATGACCACAATGCTTATTCACACTTGGAATGAACACTTGAACAAACAAGCTAACAAGCTCAATGCAAGTCACTTGCATGCCCAACACTCAACCAATGTACAAGACACTAAGTATATGCATCTAGGAACAATCCTATAAGGGCACAAAAGTGACAGTACTTAACAAGAAAATGCATGACATTTAGTTAAAAGTACTGATTTAACAAAGTATAAAAGGCTGTATAAAGCATGGTACAGATCATAAAGCCTACAGATAAATAATATAAACCCTAAAAGCTTACAAAAGCAACATGGGCACAAACCAAATTATATAATGGATAACATCAACAATATATATATATATATATATATATATAAAGTAAACCAAGTTTCAAAACCATCCAAGAGATATGAGTTTTAACTAAACATAAACCATAACCAACAAAGTTTCAAAACCATAGAGACAACTTTAATCCAAAACATAAACATAATTAACAAGATAGACACTGTTTCTGATTGCTTCCCCTCAACATAGTACTCCCCCTCAAGAGCTTCTTCAAAAGAAAAACTTCTCCCCCTTTTTGATCGGAATGGCCAAAGGGTCACTGCCCATGATGTGTGGTGAAGCAGTCAAATTTTGCTGAGAGAACATCAAGCTAGTCCTGCATGGCTGTTATCCTCTCAGACTGCACGGTCTGAACCTCTTTGATTCCATCAAGTCTTTCCAGAATGACCTGAAATGCATCTGGAGGTATATCTGAAGAAGCTGATACTCTAATCTTCTTCCCACTTCTTTTGGGTGTTGAAGTTAAAGCCTGACCTACTGCCTCTGCCTCTGCCTCAGTCTCCATTGGGATACACTCTCCTTTATCACCTTCATCTTCTTCACCTGGAAGACAAACACTTATCCTTTTGAAGGTTTGTTTGTTAATTGCTGAAGGTGTAGACATGGGACTAATGTCTCGAGGGATTGCAACACCCTTCTTTCTGAAAATCCTTATGAGTAGACTAGGGAAGATTAGTTTTGGCCTGGAAGTAGTTCTAGTCTCATCCACAATAGTATCAAATATGTGGGAACTGATATCAATGAATGTCTTTTCCTTGAGCTCCATCAGAAAAATTGCTCTCGCATTGTTAATTGTAGTCAACTTCCTTATGGGATATAGGTTAAACATCATGATAATAGTGAGACACCTCATGTCCACTGGAAAAGCTATGGTATTTAGGCATTTCCTTTCTTTCTGTCCACCTATCCTCTGTTCTACAGTTTCAATAGACAGTATCCTATCCTTGTAGTTGACAAACTCATGATCTTCTAACCCCTCAAGACCTAGCACATCATCAATGTCATGTGCATCTACGGTGAATTCTTTACCTCTAACCCAGCAGCTTAGTTCCTTTTCCCTTATTACAGTATTGGAATAAAGCTCCCTAATCAGGGGTTCACACACAATTGGGAAATCACACAAAAGCCTTTCCCATCATCCCCCTTTAAAACAACTAGGGATAAAGGTGTCTCTCAAATCCTCCAAATCCACAAACCTTTCTTGTATGATTTCTGCCTTTAAGAAGAAATCCTTGTATCTCTCAAAATGGGAAACAGATCTAAACAGATTAGGGTCCATTTTCATTCTCTTATCTACTTTCTTGGCAGGAGTTTTCTTCTTTGGGGATGAAGGAGCCATCTATGAACAATCAGAAAAGGCCATAACAACAAAGTACAATACATGTGTAGAACAAATCAGTACTTTGTTAGTGATAAAGATAATAATAAAGAAAAATCCTTATAACTTAGACCAACAACACAGATGAATGTACCCAAAGGTAGATACTCAAGAACAACTAACAAATTGCAGAGGAGTACTAATGCTGCAGAGACTGACATCACCCAAAGGACAAACATATGTCAATGAGACATATAGTTTGATGAGTATGAAATGACCCAGAGAACTCAAAACAAATGTACACACACTAGATAAACAAACACAGAATCAAATCAATAAAACCTAACAAACAAAACACAAACATTTTGAAACAACACATCAAAATGAGATCAGACAAGATGAGTATAAGACAAATAACAAACCCTAAGCTAAGAGAAAGTCAAATGATGAAGACCAAATCCAGTAACCCAAACAAGTTCATAAAAACCAAGAGCCTCTACTAGCAAAGCACGGACAGAGAACAACAGCCGAAACACAAATCCAACTCAAATCAGAAAACCAATGCAAATATTCAAGAGGGAAAAACTCAAAAACAAGAAATACAGAGTGTGAGAAATAAAACCCATACCTTTTTCTTGAAGATTTTGAGTTGAAAAGAAGCAAAAATGGAGTTTAAAGTGGGTTACATGGAGCGTTTGGGAAGTTTCAGACAAAAGAGAAAATGAACAGTCATATAAAGTTCGAGGGAAAATTGAAAAAGATTTTAAAAACTGCACTTATTATGCAAAACACACATTTTTTGCAGCTGAGGTAAGTCGCCAGATAAGCACCAGATACACCCGCCAAAACACTTCAAGCCAAAAGTTTTGAAAAAATTTCTAAATGTTTTTCGTGACTAGAAGTCTCACTCGCGAGGGAGTCGCGAGATGAGCCGCGAAAATCTCTGTGTAGCCCTTGTGATTGGACCTTCCACTCACGAACAAGTCGCCAAAACTGACCCGTGAGCTCGCGATTGTGGCATGCGACTTGAATGACCCGCGACTAAGTCACCAAAACAAGGCAACACTATTTTTTGAAATTTTCAGTTTTTGAAGAACAAAATACTTTCCAAAAACATCTAAAACACTCAAAAATCTTTTTGTGTTTGAACCAACAAAGATTGAGCATGTGAACACACATTTTATCAAGTACAATCACACAAATGAATATGGCATTCGTTGAACATAAACTTGTGTGTTGTGTGTGGGTATCAACAATGAGATAGTCCTTAGTCTAATGTGAAGTTTCAATGATCAATTCAACCAAGGCATACACAATTAGCACTAGATTGTGTGACCCATCTCAATTACATAAGTATGCATATATGACCTCCCACAAGACTTGATTACATACTTTGGAGCTTTACATTTAACTCCACTTTCAATCAAAATATTTGATCTTTTTGATCCTTTTGAGACAATCACCTCTTATTGTGAGAGTGATATTTGATATTTCGCCTTGATGAGACAGCCTTTGGCTTTTTGAATAATCATTCACTTTAATTTTTGGTCACTTTCCTTTTTTTCTAGTCAAATTCTAGTATGTGCGACAGGTTTTTGCAACTCAATATCTCTTTTCATTTGGAGATTTACATTTGGTGAGCTCTTTTTAGCAAAAACAAAAATAAAGAGTGGGAAGATATATAGGCACAAGTCTATGCATGTCTCAAGATCAACATAACCATTCACTAATCATTCATGACAAGTTTGAAGATCTATTTACAATAGTCACATAGATTTCAAGATTTTTTCCACAGTGATAAGAGTGCAAAGAAACAAGCTACGCTTGTAAATGCACAAAGCCATTAGCACAAAGGTACAAGGCAAAACAAGTTTTGAGACAAAACTCAACAATGTCAATCAAACTTTTTGATTTTCTACTTTTTATGTGGTTTTTGGATTTTTGACACATAAGAAGGAAAAGATTGATCAAAAACAACAAAAAGGAATGAACAATAGAATGCAAAAATAAACAAACACATTTCAACCAACACAATTAAAAAACAAACAACCAAACAAAGTCACAAAGCATTGGAAGTATTGATGCATGGATATGTTGTAATGCTTATGCATGAGTACCCTTTTTCACCCACACGTCACTTGCGTTTGGGGTGCTTTCCTTATAGGATTGGGTACGAGAGTTAGGGCTTTCAAACTTTCGTGTGAAGCTTTCCAAGCAATTGGTGAAAGCACTAATCATCTTCATCACGTCCATCATTCTGGGATCACCACTTTGATCTCTTGATGGTTCACTAGCCCAATTTCTCCTGTCATTTCTAGGTCCTCATGACCTTGGAGCAGTTGCATTATTCATTGCTCTTAGCTTTTGACAATTTGGCCAAGTATGCCCTTGAAGTCCGCAATGATGACACATATAGTTCGATCTAGGTCCTCTTTGTGATCGTGAAAAAGACTTGGCTCGAGATTCAAACCTACCCACAGATTGATTACGAGGATTGTTCACCATCAGTTGGTTCTCTACATTCCTCTTCTCCTCAATCTTGGGTTTCTCAGCAGTAGGGCCAACTTCAACTGACTCTTTGGCCTTTATAAACTTCACTTCTTTAGTGATATTGCCAGATGAGCTACTCCCTCCGGTATATCCCAACTCGGATTTGTCTGAAAAGCTCTTTTGTGATGAAATAACATCATCTAGCTTCTTGGTGGTGACCCTCTCTATCTTAGCATTTGCTTGCACAACCTCTTGCTCAAGAAATCTCATTTTTTTGTAGGTTTCTGACAGCTCACCATTCAGTGTTTCTATCTCACATTTGGCCTCCTTATAATGAATTAGGAGACTTTTATAATTCTCCTTTGCCTTCTTCATCTTTCTCACAGCTGCCTTGGCCACCCTTGTGTACTCACCCGACTTCTCCAGGAGTGAGTTATAATTCTCTTGAAGATTGGCTGTGCTTTCATCTTCTTCAGCATCTGATTCTTCAACAACTCCCAATGATTCTTCATCACCATGTTCTCCAAGTTCTCATACAAGCAAATTGAACTCGTCTGAAGACTCAACATGGGCAATAGTCATAAAAGCTAAATAATTCCCTTCTCTGTCACAGCTTTCCTTAGAATCTGAGTTGGATGAATCTGAGTCACTTAATGTCGTGGCATACACTTCGCCTTTCGATTTCAAATAATTCGGATATTCTTTCTTAAAGCGTCCATGCCCGTTGCATTCAAAACAAGTGACACCTTGTGTAGATTGGGATTCTTTTCCATCTTTCTTTTTGAATTCCCTTTTCTCCCTTCCTGAACTTTGGAATTTCCCTTTATCACCAAATTTTCCATTATTCTTGAATTTCAAGAATTTTTGGAAACTTTTTACAAGGTATGCAACATTTTTGTCAACCACATCTTCATCCGATGAGTCATGGACCTCCACATTCTCATTAATAGTCTAAAGAGCAAGAGATTTGCTCTTCTGTTGATTGGGCAGAGACATTTCATTAGTTTGAAGAGAACCAACTACCTCTTGACTTTGATGTTATCAAGGTCTTTACTGTCTTCAATCGCTGTCACTTTGGCACGAAAACTTTCTGGCAATGATCGAAGAATCTTCCTTACAATTTTAGAATCCTCCATTTTCTCTCCCAAATTGAATTTGCTTACAACCACCTTATTTAGCTTGTTATAGAAAGAGTCAAAGGACTCATCCTTACTCATTTTTAGCTCCTCAAATCGAGTGGTCAACATCTGCAGCTTGGTATCTTTCACTTTCTTCATTCCTTCGTAGGTGGTCTCCAATATCTCCCATGCTTCTTTGGCAACAGTAATGTGAGAAATCCTATGAAACTCATCTAGAGACACACCACAGAAAATTGCATTAAGTGCTTTACTGTTAGCATTAGATGCAGCGAGTGCTGCCTTATCCCATATGGATTTGGCTTCCTCAGGCTTGGTCCAACCTATATCAACAGCATCCTAAACAAATTCATCAATGGAGCATAGAAATGCTTTCATGCAAAACTTCCAAAAAACATAATTACTATCATCAAAGTATGGAGGTGCATTTAGGGATTAAGACCGATCCATCTCAATAGGGAGTCAAGGATCCCTCTATGGTAATGAAACCACTAAAAGTGTACCCGCTCTGTTAACAATTGAAAGTTCAAATAGTGTATAAAATACCCTTGGACGTTTAGACCCCCAAATACAAAATAACCAATTCAAGCTTTATGACAAACAACTAGTGTGCGGAAAATGAACATAAGCTATAAACAGAATTGGAAATCAATTTAAACCAATTAAAAATCACATCCATAGTAGAAAATAAAAGGCAAAAATAGAGGAAAGGAAGATGTAAACACAAGGACAACACATGATGTGTTATCAAAGAGGAAACCAAATCCCTCCATGTAAAACCTCTCCGCCGCCCTCCAAGCGGTAAGTAATCCACTAGAAAATGTAGTTGGGATACATGAACAGCAATAGACCCTCCAAGCCTAATCTACCCAGTGTACCTAAGCCCTCCAAGCTTCTTGCTCCAACGAGGTTGCGCCGAACCTATTTCTTTTCTAGCTTCCCGGATTCCGCTACTTGACCATAGCATCAACTAATGTAGATTGGTTCCTTCCTAACTGCTTCCCAGAACACCAAACAACCTTCTCACAGTAATGGATATGGTAAGAAAAGATTTTGGTAAAAAGACCTCTCAAGGGTTTAACAATGGAGAGGAAGAGAGTTAAGAAATTTGAAGAGTCTCTTATGTGAAGATTGTGGATGAATGAATCTTGTTTTACTCTGGGGTTTCTCTCTCAAAATTCTCTCTGAAAGCTCTCTTTCTTTTGTGGGTATAAGGGGTATTTATACTGGGGTGAGAATGGAATTTGAAAAGTCAGGATTTTCAAAACAGGGTTGGCTCGCGGCTTAACTGAGTCATGAGATCTAGCCACGAGATAACAGAATGACCAGTTGTCATATTTTGTCCTGTAGTGCTCCAGCTAGCATGACGCTTCAACTTCTGGCATGCTTGGCATGTGTGTTGCTTCTGGTGGCTTGAATCCGCAAGTCACCCGAGAGATCCAGTCGTGAGTCTTTGTTTTCTTGCACACTCTTGAGCATTTCAACACTTTATCTCACTCTCAACTAAATACAGGGTTACTAAATGCTGAAATACAAGCAAATTTGGTACGGAATAAAGCCAACAAGATGGTTGATTAAATTCAACCTTATAGGATACAAGCCCTTCCTAATGAAAATAACTACATTAAGGATATTTAATGTTAGGGAGTGACAGTACTTAAAAAGATATTTACTATATGATTAGAAATTATCATCTTTATAAACTCTAACTAAACAAATTGTCTACTTTGCGATCAATATGACTAAAAATGACAAAAGCCCATGAGATGTAGAAAAACATTTACATCTTAAGGCTATGTTTGGTTGCACCTAGGGAAAAGGAAGAGAAAAGAAAATACCAAGGGAAAGGAAAGAAAAAGGAAAGGAAAAAGAAAATATCCTCCTCTATATGTGTTTGGATTTAAGAAGGAAAAGAAAGGAAACAAAATCTTTCATTTGTTTTGGTTTAAAAGAAAATGGGGAGGGAAATAATTGTTTTTTACTTTTATACCCTTAAATATATGATTTAAAAAAAGAATAGAAGGTCATATTGGTAATTTACTAATAAAAAGTTATAATAATTCCAAAATTCCTCTTTATTTCCCTCTCTTTCCACCCAATTTCGGATGATAGCAAAATGGTGGGCCCTATGAAAATTTAATCGCTCCAAATCAACCCAATTTTCTCTTGATTCATCTAACCAAATAAGGAAAATGGCTTCCCTTAACTCATTCTCTTTTCCTTTCTCTCACCCTCCCCCAATCCAAACATAGCGTAATGGATCTCTAAGATTTACAAGGTAAATTGCTATTGTTATTCACCATGAATGGAGACTTGTAAAGCTTCTTCTTACTATTCAGGCATCTACTTGGATAACTTCCTACCTTATCGGGCTCTTTGTTCCTTGTTTTTCATTATGAATGAAGATTTCTAGGGCTTCTTTTTATTGTTCAGGCTTATCCTTCTACATTAAATGTGGTGGTGCTAGGCAGGTGACCTTTATTAATGTAGAAGTTACAGTGGAATCATCAAGTAGAAAGCTTCCTTGGAGAAATTTTCCTTCTCTGGGATTCTATCTTGGTAGCTCGGACAGGCTTTTGGATGTGACCTTGGTATTTGGGCTTAGGAGAGCATTACGCTTGATCAATAGTTCGAGGCTTGATATTCGTGGCACGGCTTATTGTCAAAATGTGCCAATCAACACTGGGTTTGTTTCCACTCTTTGGGCCGATGTTAAATGGGCCCAATATCTGTCTTACTACACTTAATTATTCATCCCACTATATATGTGTGTGTGTACACATGTACACACGTACACACACACACACACACACACACACACACACACACACACACACACACACACACCACACACTATTTGTTAACCCGTGCGATGCACGAGAATAGCTATTAGATGAGTTTCGGACTTTCAAGGAAAAAAAAGGCCATTATTTTTTAGTTGGAGTAGTAAGAAAAAATGCATTAAATTAAAAAAAAAAATGATATTGAAAGAAATAGTACAAAGTTTTATTAGTTAGTCAGAAGAAATGTTGTTTTATTTATTAGTTTTTTTGTGAGAAGGAATAAGAGATAGAATATTGAGTCTCTAGTTTAATTTGTGTTATATATATACCAAAAGGTGCCTATTGAAAGGCCATAACTCTTCAAATTAGATATACCAAAAGATGCATATTGAAATGTTATAACCTTTCATATTTGATATACCAAAAGGTGCCTATTGACTGAAAATATATCTATTGAAAGAAAAAGGTGCATTTTGAATGAAAATGTGCCCATTGAATGAAAAAATGCATATAGACCAAAAATGTGCCTATTGAAAAATGAAAGGCACAACTGTTTAGTGCTTTTAAATGTATATGTGGCATAAATTTATATAGCCACGTGGTGTAATAAAGAGTAGTTAACAAAAAGTCAAATTTTTCGCTTTCATATTATATATAGGTATGTATGTATGTATAATTTTTATTTAAATTAATTATTCAACTTATTCATTCTATTAAAAAGCTTATCATAATAATCAAAACTCATATCAAATTTATTCTGAATATGTATAATTTATTATTTGAATTTTATTGTAGAGAGAAAGAGACTACTTGTGATGAGGAACTAAAAAATACAATACCAAAACTTATAAACCGAAAATAGAGTTTTAAAAATCACAATGGTTCATCAATATATAAAGTAGAGTTGCAATAAAGAATTAAAAATCAAGAGAGAGAGAGAGAGAGAGAGAGAGAGAGAGAGTAACAATTTTTTCAAGAGAGAACGTGAGAGAGAGTAATAAGAAATTTATTGAAAATAATAATGTAAGAAGAAAAAAAAGTAAAAATAAAAAATATAGTAATAAACACCAAATTATCCAAGTCATGTTATGTAATGAAATAACATTATATTCTTATATGCTATCTTTATAATGCAATATGATAACATCTAAGAAATCAAAAAGAATAAAAAAAATAAAAATTTAAAAACACAAAACTTAATCACATCAACTCAAAGTAGAGTTCTAAATAATACAAAATTTCAACAACCTAAAGTAGAGATCGATGCAAGAAAAATAGAATCCACCAAAAAATGAGAAAAAAATAATTTGGGAGAAAGAAATAACTTGTTGTGTGTGGGAAAACTATGTAGAATGGGAAAGAGAATTGTAAATTTATAGTAAGAGGAGAAGAATAAGAAAATCCAAAAATAAAAGAAGATAAATGGATAAAGAAAAAGAGATATTAAGGTAGATAGTAGTGGGGAGATGAACATGTAAAAGAGAGGGAAAAAGTTAGAGAAAGTATAACAATAAGTTGAGAAATTAATAAGAAAAAAAAAGAGTGTAAAAAAAGAGAGAGAATCTAGGTTGCACGGACACGCCATTTTTGGCGTCGTGTCCGCGTCCGACACGTGTTGGACACTGGAACGGGGATGTCGCTCTAGATTCTGGTGTCTGGTGGTGTCCCTTTTCTTTTTCTTTTTTTCGCTTCTCCGACACGGCGCCGATGCGGCTCCGACACGGCGCCGACGCGGTTCCGACGCCTCTGACACGCCACTAATGAAAAAAAAAAAAAAAATCACAGATTTTGACCGGAACTTACCAATGCCATTGATTTTGTGATAACCCTAAAATAATATAGCAAGTTTAGAGTCTCTTAGACTGAAAGTTGAAACCACATCTCAAGATCTTCTCAACCCACCCTCCCTCTGTCGTTGCTGCTGCCCTCTGTCCCTCGCCGGAGTTAGATCGGACTGATCGGCGAGCTCCAACGTTGACGCCGTGCCCTCTGTCCTCTGTCCCTTCCGATCTCTCTCTCTCTCTCGGCGCAGACCGATCTCTTCTCTGTTCTCTCTTTTTTTTTTTTTTTTCTTCTTTCTTTCTTTCCGATATTAACTTGAATCTACTGTTACTTATTATAACGCGTTTTGCTTTTGTTTTTGTTTTTTGTGTTTTTTTTTTTTTAATATATATATATATATATATATATTTTAATATTAGTTATAACTTATAAATTTGTTTTTGTGTGTCCTGCTATAGTTTTATTTATTTATTAAAGTTAAATATTGTAAGTAATTTTACTAAAATGAATACTGAAAGTGCTTGAAGATTTTGTGTATTATTGTAGTATTTTGGGTGTTAGTTTACTTATTTGTATTTCTTACATAATTTAAATTCTAAACATAAATGTATTTTGTCTAAAAATATTAAAAAATATGCCTAAATATAAAATTTAATTAATTATTTAACCACCATGTCCTCACCGTGCGTGTCCTTATTTTTCAAAAATTGCCGTATTCCCGTGTCCGTGTCCGTGTCCGTGCAACATAGGAGAGAATGTTGAAAATGGGTAGATGATGTGGTTGTTGATGTGGTTCAACAAGAGTGTAGAAACAATAAATGTTATATTTTAGCTTTTAGATATATATAGATTAGTTTAGAATTAGAGATATCAAATTTCCACCTTAAATACTATGATTGGGTGGAACTTTTACCTTGAATTGTGGAGGTAGTCGGTAAACAGTATAGGTAATCAAGAATCATTGATACTGCATCATAAACATAATTATGATGTTTATTTGCTGTGTTAGAGAGTGCTTTCTTGGGAGTATGAGATTGAGAAACATGGAAAACCAAAGCCATAATAATTAATTAGTTGAAAAAGGATTGGATAAAGCTGAAACAGGAAAAGAAAATACAGCATAACACTTTTCTTCTTTATGGTTATAATGCTTACCTTTATTACTCTACCAAGCGAAGTTGATACGGGTGCCTTTAAGCAATCTTTGAAACAAAGCATGGTTGCTCTCATGGCTTGAGAGAGGGACAGAGGCACGGGAGTATGAGATTGATGAAGCGTGAAAAATGTTACAGCATTCAAACTTCAAAGCTTTGAACAAGTATATAAAAATATACTAAGTTCCAAACACAACCAATGTTAGAAGAGAGTCACAAGACAATCCAATCTGACACATAATTAATTATCTTGTTCCAGGTGGGATTCACTTATTGTGAGAGATATGTTAGTATGTTACATTACGGGTCCGTTTAGATTGAACTTATTGTTGCTGAAATTGAAAACTGAAAATTGAAAACACTGTAGCAAAATAATTTTTAAATGTGTGAATAGTATCGTGAGACCTATTTTTAATATTTTTTTATTGAATAAAGTGGTTGTGGGTCTCATGAACAGTACTGCTACAGTGTATGAACAATACTGCTACAGTGATAATTGTCCTTGCCTTTCAGCAAAATGTGTGAAATGAAAAAAAAAAAAAAAAAAAAAAAAAAGAAGGAACGCAGACACAGGTTTCAGCACAATCCAAAAGGCACCTACATATGCCCTATGTAGGAGACATGTAGTTAAGAAACAAAAATAAGTGTGTTATTACTTGTAACAGAAAATATAAAATAGGGAAATGTAAACTAATGCTCTTTAGAAACTAATTTTAGAAACATTTTATTGGGAAAAAATAATCTTAGATACTTAATATATAAAAGTGTGAAAAAAATGAAAAAGACAATTATCTTGGGTAGAGGTGGGAGGAAAGGTGTGTAAGGTTCAGTTTGGTAGAGAGTTCAAACAATATTTTTCAGATGTTAGCATTTAGACACCCCCCTCCAAAAAAAAAAAAAAAAGGTTGTTAGGAGAGTTTAACAATTAAAGAGAGTTTGAATTATAGTTCTCAAGTTAAAGTGTTTAAATTCTGTATTTGAAAAATAGAAACTATTGAGTCCATACTTTCTTTTATAAGGAAAGCCAAGCTAATCCATTGAAAAAAGGTTGGGCATTGCCGACAAGGGGAAAAAATTACAGCCTAGAACTCTTTTTTTTACCTTTGCTATTCGCGCAAGCAAGGTAGATTCCAGGAAGTTTCTTTAAATTGTGAGTAGTGTCTATGGAGCAAAGCATGATTGCTTACATAGCCCGAGGAAGAGAGAGATGGTAAGGGAGGATAATTTTGAAATATTGACGAAACCTTATCGAGCAATCATGGAAAAAGATTTGGAGGCCCTGAAGAGATGCTACATGGAGAATGAAAACGTGGGTCATCCTCTGACAGACACCGGGGACACTGCACTTCATGTTGCAGTGTACACCGGCAACAAGGAATTGTTTAGTTTTTTACTTAATCTTGCACCATCTTTGTCTCATATTAGGAATGAACTTGGAAACACAGCACTTCATGAAGCGGCAGCAACTGGAAATATCGAAATGGCAAAACACTTGTTAAGTTTTGGCGAAAGCCAACTTGACATAAAAAACATTAGTGGTGAAACTCCTTTGTTTACAGCCGCTGCATCTGGTAAGACAGATATGGTTAAGTTTTTGACTGTGGATGCTGGGAAAAGCAACCCGATTAAGGAAAATTACTGCACACGAAATGACTCCAAGTCCATTCTTGAAATAGCTATCCTTGGCAACTACGTTGGTAGACTTTTGTCTCTCTTTCATTTCATATATGTTGATTAAAATCTTTTTTTTTTTTTTTTTTTTTTTTTTTTGGGTTTAAATCTTAAAATCTCTCTCTCTCAATTACAGATACAGCTTTGGGGTTACTATATTGGGATAAATCTCTTCTACGCTTTGGCCCGGCATGTTTTCAACGGCTAGCGAAGATGCCTTCTGCTTTCAAGAGTGGACATCCCATGGGCATATTGGAGGGACTGATCTATCTTTGTATGCCAAACAAAATATATATGTTACTCAGCTTCAAAAATTAAAATTTCCTACTGTGTACACGGGCTAACTGAACCTGCATTTCCAATACAGGCCTTCCAAATGATGATGATCTTCATCTTCACAGTGACACTTCAAGTCCAAAAGAGGATCTTGAATGTGGCCGTGGCTGGAGTTGTCCCCGCCCATTTGGCTGCTTAGGTGACCATAAAGGTAATCAATACATAAGAAACTTTTCTCCCAATGTACTTTCATTCATCGGGAAATTAAGATCATTTCTATTTGAAATAAATTTATTTATAGTTTACGTAAAAATTACAAATTTAAAGGAGTATTCATTGTCACGATTTTTGAAAGTTTAGATAAACACTTTGTACTAATTAAGATGGACTCGATCTTTCCAAATATTCATGACCCTAAAGAAACTACCTTGGGGGAACACTAATAAAATGAAGCTTGTGTTTCTAAGTACTCTTTGCAAGTCTCAAAATGATAATGGACGCACCTGCTGCAAGTAAGTCTGATCAAACCCAGTTTTTGTTAGTCATCAAATTCTTGCAAAAGGAGTATGGTAGCAAAATTTGAAACTCTGCTGTTTTTTTTTGCACTACTAGATAATTCATCTTTGATGAAAAACAAACCATATGATACCTGAAGTCATACCATTCTAGATTTCTATTTATCTCAATTAGAGGCTTAGAGCATTCTGTTATTTTAATTTATGATGCTCTTCTTATTTTTTCTCCGATACATGCCTTTATTTAATGACCTGAGTTACAAGAAATTGCAGCCATATCAATGATATACCGCACTGTTTGGAGGTTCATAGCTCAAGGTACAACCTTCTTTTTTTTGGTTACATATATTCATTCCAATGCACTATTGCCACTCTCAGTGCAAATCAAAATTTTGATACAATTTCAAATGTATAAAATACTAATCACCAGTTGTCACTTGTCAATCAATATGTAAAAAAATTGGTGGCTTTGTAACATAAGTCAATTTCAATCTATATTTGCTTCTGTCAAAGTGTTATGCCTAGAATTGACGTTTAATCGTTTTTGTGGAAAGCTAGTCTCATCTTGCTCTGTAATGGGATGTTAATAGGATTGCCAGCAATTAAAAGACTTTGGGACAGAAAAAAGCAACAAAAGAGAGCGCTGATACTTGCTACAATTCTAGCTGTAACTTACGAGACATGGATGGTTAAAAAGCTTGAGGATGAAAGAAACGAAGAAGATCAAAGTAAGAAAGATCAGCAACCTTCCTGTACTACTTCATCTTCTAATAATCCAATAATTTCAGCTGCAAGAAATGGGATCACAGAGATTGTAGAGGTCATTCTTAAAAGGAATCCTCTAGCAATTGAACACAGAAATAACAAAAATGAGAACATACTTCACATTGCAGCAAGATATCGAAGGATAGAAATCTTGGATCTTCTTCAGCATTTGCCTGTTTCAATATCGAGGTTTAAAATATTGATCAATGACGATGGTGACACCATTTTGCATCAAGCTGCATACTTGGGTGAGCATAAGTTGAGGGACAGGCCAGGGGAAGCCCTCCGCTTGCAGTCCGAGATACAATGGTTCAAGGTGCTTATTTTGCTTGCATTTCCCTCATTCCTTCTTGAAAATACTGAATATCTTTATTTTATTGTGTGTAAACTATATATAGGAGACCTTTGTATTGGCATACAGAAGAGGTCTAATTTACATGACAGTACAGAGGTACTACAGCAATACGAATGTAGTGCTGATACGCAGAACATAGACAGGATATGGTCTGGGCCTTGAGCCCTTGGATCCTGGGGACCTAAGTTTCTAATACTTTTCACTATTTTTTTTTATTTGCTTCCGTTCACTAATTATCAAATTTTGGGTTTTCTGTTGCATCTCATAAATGTATTTTTCTCAAGCAGGGGAGTTTACAATTTTACATGTGCATGAATTTCAGTTTGATTTAAAAACTCAATATGATAGAAAGTTTTTGAAATATGTTAATTTATAGGGGTAAATGCAGTAAACCCACTTGTAGTTTGGCTCAAATTCACATTGTCTACTTGTAGTTTGTAAATTGTCAATTTATCCACCTGAGATTCCCTTCGTTTGTCCTCTGTAACCTACCACCGTTAAAAGCAAGGGTAAATATGTAAGTAAAGTGACATTTTTCAAATCACAGGTAGATAATGTGAATTCGAGTTACATCACAGGTGAGTTTATAGTAATTACCCTTAATTTATAAGAGTATATTTTTAATGGGCAAAACTTATGTATATTGTTTCTTAGTTAAATTCAACCATATAGTTGCATTGACCACTATAATACAAATAGTGTTATGTTCTCCAAAAACAATTAAATTCAACCATATAGTTTATTGGTGAGTTAACCACATGGTTGAATTTAATTTAGGAATCTAAGGTAAAACACACACACACACACAAAATACTATATGCAAGTATGAACTAATTGTTATCCAATTGCATAATAATAATAGATTTCAATCAATACAGCGAGTGCAGAAACTTGTACCTCCATATTTGATCAAAAACCGAAATAAAGAAGGTCAGACTGCTGAAGAATTGTTCACCATCCAACATAAGCAACTGGTGGCAGATGGCCAAGAATGGCTAATGCGAACAGCAAAGGCATGCACTATAGTTGCTGTCCTAATAGCAACCGTTGCTTTTACCTGTGCCTACACCATCCCTGGCGGTTCCAACTCAAAAACAGGACTTCCATTGCTCGACACAGAAATTCCATTTCACGTTTTCACAATCTCAGATGCGGTATCGCTCTGTTTCTCCCTGACTTCTGTGGTCGTGTTCCTTTCCATTATGACATCGAGAATGCACGAAAAGGATTTCAGGAGGTCTCTGCCATTGAAGCTAGGCTTGGGACTGACCACATTGTTTTATGCCGTAGCAGCCATGATGGTTGCTTTTGCTGCTACACTAGTGCTTATGATGCGAGAGAGGCTACATTGGGCTGCAATTCCAATTTACACTGTCACTTGCTTCCCAGTTACTATTTTTATTGCGCTTCAGTTCCGTCTCTATCTCAATATTTCGTGGTTTACTCTGTGTGATGTACTACAGAGTCTCGTTAACTCTCTTCCTCTTGGAAAATGTAAGCTCTGTGGAGTAGCTATTCATAAAATGTCTTGTTCTAGAATAGGTTGACCAATACAACTTTTATAGTTCTATGATCACAACTTACAAATAATGAGTGGTGAACAATAAAGGTTATATCAATGACAAAGATATCGATAACCTTTTTGAAAATGATTGTCAACTATTCAAAACTTACCACTTGACCAAGTTATTAAAAAAAAAAAAGAAAAAAAAGAAAAAATGAAGTTGTGTAAGTGGTTGCAGAGTTTTTTTTTTTTTTTTTTTCTTTTGTTGCCTGTCGCCTGTCTGCATTTTATTTTTGTTGTTATGTCTAAAATGTTTGTTTGTAAAGAACTAAAGATTGTACATGCCTCTTGCACATTCAATAGGCAAATTTTGGTTGCAATGGAGATTTTCAATCATCCTTCCTTAACAATCTATACAGTATGAAGTATTTTTCACATCCACATGCACATATTCGTTCTGCGGCTTTAGGAATTTTTTTTAATGGAAATTCATGATTGATTTTGAACATTATTATGATGGACTTACTAAATTTTTTATAAACGAACAATAAAAAGAAACAACGAAAAAGACAAAAAGAGACATGCTACATACAAGAAAAGAATACTAATAATTTACATTGTTTGGTAATAGGTTATGTCAACAAGTGAGATGAGAAGAAAACTTTGTAAAGTTGTTATTTACAACTATTTTGTGTTGGCTTTAATTCCATGCCAAATTTGATTGTAATTTTGTTCAATCTTTTGTACCCCGTATTTTATGTAGGATTTCATTGTATGGATTGTGTGAGAGAGAAAGTGTGAAGACTCAAGATAACATTGAAGATCAAAGGAGTTTTCGCAGGTAGCTCGCGAGAAAACTTCCCGCGAAGTGAAGCCATGTGCACAACACATGATAGGAATTTGAGGAGTCATGATAGCTAGTTTTCGTGAGTATTTTGCGGGTAAGGCTTTCCCGTGAGATACTCCTGTTTTGCTATTTTGGCATATCTGCTGCACTATGTCTTCACCCACACTATATATACCATCATTATCCATATATTAAGAGGAGTGCTTTTCAGAGAGAAAACCCTATCCATAATCCTAGAGAGTTAGAGATTGTCATACCCACAATCCTTTATACAATCTATTGTGGTTTTCCTCAACTCCTACCTCTCCATATCCAAATCCTTGAGAGGTTGATAGCCCAAACACTTACCACACCCATCTTGAGTGTAAAGTGAGGTTTTGATGCTACTGCGAAATATTAGAAGAAGCCATTTATTTGGTGGATGCAATCGGGCTGAATTGCGTGATCTAGAGTGCTAGAAAAGATAAGGTTTCGTCAAGTCAGTTGGTAGCAGGATCTTGGAGGGCTCAAGTACATGTGGTAGACTAGGCTTGGAGGATCTTTTGTTATTCGTGTACTCCAACTTATTCTCTAGTGGATCAATTTACCGCTTGGAGGGTGGCAGAGAGGTTTTTCATCAAATTCTTCGGTTTCCTCTTCAATAACACATCGCAGTATTATCTTGTGTTTGCATCCTTTTTCCCTACTTTTTTAGCTTTCATTTTACTGTTGATATTTGATGAATATGGCTTAGAGTAGTTACATTGTTTGTTCGCTCACATTTACTCTATTCCACACTTAGTTTAAGTTAGAGTAAAATCAACTGAGGCATAATCTTTAATTTGGGGGTCTAAATAGCTCTTGTGTTTTCACACATATTCGAGCTTTCAATTGGTATCAAAGTGAGTGCACTTGCTGTGGTTTTATTACCTAAGTGTGATCCTAGACCCTTTTTGAGATGGATCGATCTCAATCGCTTAATGCTCTTCCATATTTTGGTGGGAGCAATTATGCATTTTGGAAAGTCCATATGAGGGCATTTCTATGTTCCATTGATGATAGTGTTTGGGACGCTATCGAGATAGGATGGACTAGGCCGGAGGCCGCCAAATCCACATGGGATAAAGCAGCTCTTACGGCAGCTAATGCTAATAGTAAGGCTTTAAATGCTATTTTCTGTGTTGTTTCTCCTGAAAAATTTCACAGAATCTCTCATGTTACAATTGCCAAGGAGGCGTGGCAAATCTTGGAGACGACCTATGAAGGCACCAAAAAGGTGAAGGACACCAAGTTGCAAATACTTACCACACGCTTTGAGGAGTTGAAGATGAGTGAAGACGAGTCATTCGACTCATTTTATGGGAAGCTAAATGAAGTGGTGATTGGGAAATTCAACTTGGGAGAAAAGACAGAGGACTCCAAGATTGTGAGGAAGATTCTACGATCATTACGGAGAGCTTCCGTGCAAAGGTCACTACAGTTGAAGAGAGCAAAGACCTTGACGAGATTTAAATTCAAGAACTCATCGGTTCTCTTCAAACCTATGAGCTATCTCTACCATCTCAAAGGAAGAGAAAATCTCTTGCTCTCAAGACAATGAATGAGAGATTGGAAGCTCAAGACTCCTCGGATGAGGTTGAAAAGGATGTGGCGTACCTTGCTAAGAACTTCCGTAAGTTCTTAAAGTTCAAGAGAGATGGGAAGTTTTTTGAGAAGGGAAAATTCTCAAATTTCAAGAAGGACAAGAAGACTTCAAGAAGAAGGATTCAAAAGATTCCTCACCGTCTCAAATGGTCATGTGCTTTGAGTGCAAAGGGCATGAGCATGTGAAGAAAAAATGCCCCATGTATTTAAAAGCAAAGGGTAAATTCTTTGCAACTACTCTTAGTGACTTGGATGGTTCCAATTTTGATTTAGAAGAAAGTTGTGATGGAGAAGGAAATTACTCCACATTTATGGCCATTGCACCCATGGAATCATTAGAAGATTTGAGCCTTCTAGTGGAAGAACTCGGTGAGCACACCGAAGTAGAGTTTATAGGAATTGGGGAAGAATTCGATGATGAAGATGAAGGAACCAAGGAATTGCAAGAATCCTATAATTCACTTCTTGAGAAAACCAGAGAGTATGCTAGAGTGACTAAGGCAACCATCAGAAAAATGAAGAAAGCTGAACTAGACTACAAGAGAATACTTATGAGGTGAAATGAAGTGTGAAGTTGAGGCGTTGAATGGAGAAATAACTGAGGCCTACTCCAAGATCAAGTTTCTTGAGCTTGAAGTGATTCCAGCTAATTCCAAAGTGGAGCATGTTTCCTCCAAGAAACTTGACGAAGTACTTGCACATCAAAAGCCTTTTTCTAACAAAAGCGGCTTAGGATATTCTGGAGAGAGTAGTTCAAATGCCAATGTGTCCAAGGAGATGAAATTTGTTAAAGCTAAGGAACCAATGGTAGCGACTCCAAGTGTTGAGAATGTAAAGGTGGAGAAGAAGCCATATGGAATCGCTTAAAAGGTTTTGAAAAAACCTCAGAATCCATTTGTGGCCAAACCTAAGGCTAAAGGGAATTCTCTCCCAAAGCCTGAAAAAGGTCCTCAAGTTCAACGCTTTTACCACCATTGTGGAGTTTGAGGACACAAAAGACCTAATTGCTATAAACTTCACGCATTGAAGAAAGCAAACTCTCAAAGGCTAAGAGGACAAGGAAAGGGGAATTGGAACACCAAGCAATCAAAAGGGCGAGAAGCTGATTCCGGTTTTGATGATGTGATGAAGATAATAGATACCATCACTTCTTGTCTGGCAAGCTTCAACCAAAGGTTTGAGAATCACAGTTCTAGTACCCAATCTTCTAGGGATATCACCCCAAACACACGTGTCGTGTGGGTGAAGAAGGGTACACATGCATAAGCATTAGACCATGTCCATGCATCAATTCTTTCTATATGTTGTGACTTGGGTTGGTTGTTTGCTTATGTTCTCATTTTAGCATGTTTCTTTTCAAGTTTTGCTTGTACTTGTAGTTTTTTGTTGATCTTACTTTTCATATTCTGTTTTTAATTGTGTTGAAAAATTCAAAAACCCATAAAAATTGAAAAATCTCCAAAAAGTTTGATAGCTTGTGTTGTGTATTTCACATGTGAGTTTGGCCTAGTATCTTCGTACTAATGGTGTAGTGCATTTACGAGCTTAGCTTGTCATCTATGCACATCTATCTTTGTGGGAAAAATGTTGACATTTATGTGTGATTTTTGTAAATCGATCTTCAAGTTTGTCATGAATAATTAGTCAATAGTCTTGATGGTTTTGATACATGCATAGACTTGTCCCTATATGTAACGTCCCAGTCAGTAAAAAAAAAAAAAAAAAAAAAAAAGTCAAGACCAAATATTATTTTTGGTTTCCCACGTGCCAAGCTCCACCTAACCCTACTACCCACTCCATCTTATCTTCTTTTGGCCGGCTCACTCTCAACCTTTCCTTCTTTTAAATTTTTTTTTTCTCTCACACATTCTCCTCTCTACTGTCATCCTCTCCATCGGCCCTTCCACACCACCACCATCACCATTTTCACCACCATTTTTCTGACAAGATCACCAGAAAATTCTTGGGAACCCATAAACACCTTCATATCTTTTTTTTTAGGTAAAAGTTTCTCATCTTTTTTGGTGGGTTTTGCACTTTTGCTTGAGGTTATTTTTATCTAAGCTTTAATAATGATACCCATGTGATTTATGAGCAATGGAAGTGATATTTATGTGTTTGTTTATATGGGTTTTATGTTGGTGGAATTATTTGATGAGTGGATATATGGTTTGTGCAAATGATGACTACCTAAGGTTTATTTATGGTGGAAAATTTAGGAGTTTTAAGTTAAAACATGTGATGGTTGGTAAATTTAATTTTTCCATTACCATTGGATTTATTTGGAGTTAATTGAAGTTCCAAATTTCTTATCTTGAAGGATATATTGATTTTGCTTTCATGGGTCTCTTAATGATGTAGTGTAAATTTTATGGAAACTAGTCATAATGTTGGAGATGATATTAAATGGGTTAACTTTATAAATTGGAGTTTATGCCTTGTGAATCAATTTGTAGAGAAACTATGGAAGTGGAATATATTGTTATTGATGAGGTTAAATACTAGGATTGCCTAATTAAGTGATTATTTGACAATTCCTAAATTGTGGCTAGATGCAATTTCAAGCTCTATACTTATTATGATAGGTTTACTTGATATTGTTTAGGTTCTAACTAATCTCCTTGGAGCTTGGAGAATTAGGATTTTGCGGTTGCGTGGTAAGTAGTTTTTTAATGGGATTTTTGAAAAAATAAAAGTGTTACATAAATGTTATTTTTGGATTAGACACGCTTTTGGAAACTACCTATGGAAACTATATTTTTCCTAAAAACTATCATGTCGTAACCTTAATATATATATATATATATATATATGAAAATGCATCATATTTGGTATTGCATTTGGGGAAATGCATGAATTGTTGATATGGAAAAATAAGTATCTTTTATTTAATCGTTGATAAGAAAATCATTGATTTTATGGTATATTGAAAAACTTAAAGATGCTTATCTTGTCTTATATTATTTGGGAAATTGACAGAAAATCTCTTGACAAGAATGAAGTTGAAAACCTTACAAGCTTTGTAGAAGTTAGATTATTTAAGGTTTTTCTGAAACTACCTGGTTATAGACTATTTATTTGAATTTTCTGAAACTACCTGGTTATAGACTATGTATTTGAAAGGAAATGTATACCTGTGAGCTTTATGTGGTTTTGACACCATGCAATGTGTGATTTCCCGATGATCACTCGATTTGGTTTTCGTAGTCTTTGTAACAACGAAATCAAATCTAGGTCAGTGCCCTTTCACTTTGGATGACGCGTTCTTCCCTGTTACCCATGGGGGGAAGAGGTTCCTTGATTGTGTGTGGGTGAGGCTGCTGCCCATGGGGCCAAGAGACCACATGCAAGAGAGGTCTTGTTTGACACGTTCTCTTTGCTGCCCATGGGGGGAGAGAAAAACCTTGAGGGTATGGGTGAGGCTGCTGTCTATGGGGCCAAGAGTCTGCATACCAGAGAGGACAATATCATGCCAGTTGTGAATGGGTGGATCCCCTGACCGGTTTATATGGTAGTGTGGTATATTTGTAATAATTTACCTTATGTTAGTTATTATGGCTTTGGAAAATTATATTGTTGGTGCTCACAGATTATAGTATATAGTTTCAAGGTAGTTACTTTGAGAAATTTGTGTTTCATTATTTAATCATTCTTGTCATATTATTATTATTGAAGATGAAATTTGTATTTTCCCCACCCCCATTAATTATGCTACTTACTGGGCTTTAGCTCATCCCACCCTCTAACAGTTTTTCAGAGTAATTAGCTATACCTTGGATATGAAGCTTACTTTGTTGGTGATGATTGAAGTGCTATGTTAAATTTGGAGACTTTTGCTGTAAATGGTTGGTGACTCGATTTTTCTATGTTCACTGAGACATTAGTTAATTCTATTGGAGGTTGGTCACTTGAGGTTTGTTAGCCTTAGGCCTGGTAGTCCTAGACTCGATATTAAGATTCCTTATCCTTGATAAGATTGTGACTTTGTGTAATCCAAGTGTTTTGTAATATATAATCATGTATTAGGTGGAAGCACATGATTTTTAGTTTTTGTTTGTAAATGTGTTATAGAGTTTTGACTTGTAATGTGGAGATTTATGGTTATATATTCTTATCATGTGGAAATGAAATGAAAATAAAGATCTCCTATAGTTTGGTTGTCCAAAAAGGAAAAATCTACAGGTACCTTCGGGATGTATTTCTCATGCTTTGGACCCTTTTGGGTTTGGGGCATGACACTATATATCTTCCCACTCTATATTTTTGCTTTATAGCTCAGTAAATGTCAAATCTCAAAAAGAGATAATGAGCTACAAACGTCGTTGCATATACTAGTATTTGACTAGGAAAAAGGGAAAGCGACTTGTATTGAAATGTACGGTGCCCAAAAAGCCAAAAGTTTACTCACAAAATTGAAATATAAAAAATTTCAAGCATCGATCTTAAAATGAGATGTATTGTTCATAAATGATCAAAAATTATGAGTTGAAAGAAGCCAAAAGTAAAGCTTCCAAGATATGTAATCATTTTTTTATGAGAGGTCATATATGTTTATTTCTATAATTGTGATAGACCACTTGACTTAGTACTAGTTGTGTATGACTTAATTGAATTGATTATTAAAGCTTCACTCTAGAGTAAGGACTATTCCATATTTGCTTATTTCATTTGTACGATTGTACATGTTCAAATGTGATGTGTATACTCAATTGCTTGTTGATCAAACCCAAAAATATTTTTGAGTATTTTATATGTTTTTGGAAGTATTTTTATGCTTTCGTGTTTTGAGTTTTTGTTCATATTTTATTTTTTATGTTTTTCTTCAAAAACTCCTTTAGAGGCATTTTCGTGAGAAGCTCGCAAGTAAGCTTTTCCCGCAAAAATAGGTTAGGCAAAAAATGAAAACACAAAATTTCAAACAAAAACTCTTGTGACTGTCTCAAGAGTAACGCTTACCCGTGAAAATTTTTGTGCTTCAGAGGCCTTTTTCGCGAGTAACTTCGTGAGAAGCTAACAAAAAACGCGTGTTTTCAGTTTTTAAAGAGCTGATCATGACAGTTTTTCAAAATCACACCCTTTTCCTCCCTCAAGTCTCTCTCAACCCTAAACCTTTTTTCACTTAAAAACCCAACCAAAACTCAAGTGTAGTCTTCTCAAAATCATCTTATAAGGTTTGCTTGATCACTCTTTTCTCTTTATTTCCTTAGATTATGTAGTAAAATCTAGGTTTTGCATGAGTTGGGTTTATTTTTGAAAAAGGGTTGGGAAACTTTAAGTTTTGTTAAAATTCTTTCAATTTCTTGATTGGGTTTTGTCCCATTTGGTTTGTTTGTGTTTGTGTTGGCCCTTTGTAGCATTTTAACATGTATTTAGGCAAGATTTACACATGTTCATGCATTGTTTATATGCTAGTTGTGTTGGTGCACACCAAGTGTTTGATAAAATGTCCAAATAGTATTTTGATGTTGTTTTGGACTTCAATGAGTATCGAACTTTGGGGATTACCACTGTAATACCCCCCCCCCCCAAAAAAAAGATTAAAGGAAGGGCATTTAAGTAAATCTTTTTTGGGGTTAATTTTATAATTTATAATTATAAGGGAGTTTTTAGAAAAATGAGGTTGAAACCCTAGCTATATAAGCTTATTAAGTCAACATATATGGAGGGATAGTTAGAGGGAGGAGACTGTGATAATCTATTTCCATTGGGAGAGTGGAGACTCGAACTCTGTCTGGGCAATCTTGTAATGGCGATCAAGAAGCTCCTCTTCTGCTTCTCCTTTTCCATATTCTCACACTCATATGTCACCATAATTACCATGGAGCCACCACACTCATCTTCGCTTCACCACCTCAACTCCAAGATTTCAACTCTAACGTTGAAGAGAGAAATTGTGAATTGAGAAGCAAGGATGAGGGTATCAGATAGATGGAGAGAATCATTGAAGAGAAATCAAATAGCATTGCATTTTTGCTCCAGCAAAAAGGATCACTACATGTTAAGGAGCCCATAGGGCATAGTACACATGCTCCAAGTTCAACAGTTCTTGGCAGGTTGGCATACTTAAAAAGGAAATCAAAACACACAATTTGATAAAATATGTGTTGGAAGCCGGGGCAAACGTAGCTGAGAAAAAGATTCATGAACTGAATTTATAACTAGAAAATCTTCAAAAAATTGGTGATGAACAGAAGACTAGAGTTCGTAAAGCTGAACATCTTCTGAAAGTGGTGGAGGAAGAGATGCTGATGGCAAAATTGGAGGCTGCTTCAATATCTGAAGAGTTAGTGAAGGTCCGTAGATGGTGGGTTCCACGTTGGCTTGCAGTCCATTTACACTATTTCCAGTCCTATATAGTGACTCACTGGAATGATCATGGAAGGCCAACCTTGGATTTGTTAATCCAAAAGGCCTAGGAAAATAAAGGTCAAGTTGAAAAGTGGGCTGAGCCTTACATTGAAACAATGATGACTAAATGGTTACCAAGTACGATGGAATAATGGTTGACATTTGTAACCTCTCTTGAAGCCCTTATTCATTCACTTACTGCTAAAACGTTTTAGGCCTACCGTGCATCTAAGATTTCTGTAGTACTACATGTTATAAAGGTACAAAAGATGGCAGATCCTTACATCAAGGGAGCTAGGAAGTTCACACAGCCGTACTTCAATTAGGTGATATCTAAGGATTTTAGAAGAAGTGTTAGAGAAAATTTCCCTTTGGTATGGCTTTTGAAGGTAAGTAACCTTATTATGTAACGACCCAAGGAAAAGCACTAGCCACATTTGCGTTATACCTCAAAAGGACTAGTCACAATTAAGGCTCATTGTAGTTGTTAATAAAGCTTAGATCTACCTAGTAAATACCCGATGTAGGACTCATCACACACCTACACACATCACATAATCAATCAAATTGGGATATCACAATCTTCTCCACTTAAATCCCTAACGTCCTCGTTAAGGTCCATTTTGTGGGGTAGTGTCTTTGAACCCACACGAGATTACTGAGCCGGTTCTGATACCATATGTAATGACCCAAGGAAAAGTACTAGCCACATCTGCACTATACCTTAAAAAGACTAGTCACAATTGAAGCTCATTGTAGTTGTTAATAAAACCAGATCTACCCAGTAAATACTCGATGTGAGACTTATCACACATCCACACACATCACACAATCAATCAAATTGGGGTATCACAACCATGATTATACATGTTTATCGTGTTTTGATCATTAGTTGTGTGTTTTACACACTTTGACCTAAATGTGCTTATTCATGCCTTGCACATGCATCTCATATGCACACTTAATGCACACATTTGTTTACCTGTCATGTTTTGCATAACACTTATGCTAGATAAATGTTGTTACATGTTTAGCTCTCATAACATGATTTTGTGACATTGTTTATGTTCTTTTTAAGACTTCGTGTTTGTTTTTAAACTAACTTGGTACTAATCAAGTTTGTGTTCTTGTTTTTGTGTTCTTGCACTTGTCTTTTTGTGTCTTGTGACTGTTTTGTGTAGATGTCTCCATTCAAGAAATCAGTTGTGAAAGGAAGTAATGGCAAAGGAAAAGAACCAGTGATTGATGTTGATAGCTTCACACTGAAGTCAAAGAAGACTCGATCATCGACAGGATTTTATGATGCTGACAGGTTCATATCATATGCCGCATTTCAAGCCTATGAGAGCTATTTCAAATATGCTCCTTTGCTGGTTGAAAGGGTGGTTGAACAAGCGTCTCTTCTTGGTATGAACATTCCAAAATGGTTTGCCACCAAGGATTGGAACTTCCTTCTAACTAGCTTTGACGAAACGTATGAACAAATGGTGAAGGAATTCTATGCAAATGCCATTCTGATAGGGATGAGTTGAAATGTTGGGTTAGAGGAAAGGACTTCACCGTGACACCTTCCTATCTTGCTATCATTTTGCACATCAACCAGCCAATGTTTCCAAAGCCATTGGTGTATGATGACCTGAATCCGAGGGAGGATGTGCTTCGAGAAACTCTCAGAGAAAAATTAGAGTTCTCTTCCAATGGGTAATCAGTTAGTGTTGCATCACTGTCTCCCAAACTAAGGCTACTCACAACGATCATGTTCCATAACCTCTATCCTCTCTTAAGCACTAGGCACATGAATCTTGGTCGGGCTTTATTCCTTCACAACTTGATCAATGATGAAGAGATCGATATTTTCTCTCATATCTTCCACATCTTTAGCAAAACTACTTAGAGAACTGCCTCAAGGAACTGCCTTCCCTTTTGTTGTCTCAAAGACGTTCATCCATTAGTAGATGAGTACTCGTACCCACAACAAAGTCCAATCAACATTTACACTCTCAATGCTAGCATCAATCACATCCGAAAGGGAGCCAAGTAAGAGAGTCATGCTCCTCATGCTAGTTCAAGCTCTAGCTCACATTCCTATGATGAGAAGTTAGACAACATTATGTCATCTGTCCAAGAAAAAAACACCAAGCTGTCTGGACTTGCATCTATCATACACACTTAACACACCTATTTTGACACAAAGTTTACATCTTTCCAAACTCAATTGGATCAAATTCAAAGGAAGCTAGAGGAACATGACGACTAGCTATTCCATGACAAAGAGAAAGAAATGCTTTCTTTTTATATTGTGTTCTGTGTTTGATATTTACATTGCTTTCTTTTAAAGCTTTTAAGTACTCTAGTTTAAAACTTTCAGTTCATATTTAATACTTTGTTTTTGTATCCTTGCTTTGTAGTGTTTTTAAGTACTTTTAGACTATGTTGCATTATCTTTAGTACTACACACTTGTGCCCTTGTTGGATCTCGTATCCTTGATGCAAATACTTCTCTTGTTTTGCATTGGTTGTGTGTTAGACATGCAATTGATTTTTGAGTTGGTCTTAATTGCATTGCATGTTTAGATAATCATTTACTAGTTAAATGATCATTGTAGTCATTTTTTAATGACTATTCTTGTTTGATCAAGTTATGCTTCATTGTTTGTATATTATTTATTACCTTGATTGCTTTTTACTTGCTTATATACATACCTTGTAGTCAACATGTCATAAGCTTAATGAAAGTTTTGTTTGTGTGCGAATATTTCAGGATACAGGTGTATACATGCAAGTGCATTGCAGCTTCTAGATTAGGTGTGAGTGAGTTTTATAACTGTTCCCAAGCTCACGTTTAAGTCTAGAGTCTGTTTTAGGGGTTTTGTCACAGAATAGCCAAAGGGGGAGATTGTAAAATTGTTATTTACAACAATTTTGTGTTGGCTTTAATTCCGTACCAAATTTAATTGTAATTTTGTTCAATTTTTTGTACCATGTATTTTATGTGGGATTTCATTGTATGGGTTGTGTGAGAGAAAGTGTGAAGACTCAAGACAACATTGAAGATTAAAGGAGTTTTTGCAGGTAGCTCGCAAGAAGACTTTCCACGAAGTGAAGCCATGTGCACAGCACATGACAGGAATGCAAAGAGTCATGACAGTTGGTTTTCGCGAGTATTTCGTGGGTAAGGCCTTCTTGTGAGATACCTGTGAAACATTCTATTTTACTATTTTGGCATATCTGCTCCACTATGTTTTCACCCACACTATATATACTATCATTATCCATGTATTGAGAGGAGTGCTTTTTAAAGAGAAAATCCTAGCCATAACCCTTGAGAGTTAGAGATTGTCATAACCACAATCCTCTTCACAATTTATTGTGGTTTTCCTCAACTCCTACCTCTCCATATCCAAATCCTTGAAAGGTTGATAGGGCTTACCACACCCATCCTGAGTGTAAAGTGAGGTTTTGGTACTGTTGGGAAGCATTGGAAGAAGCCATTTGTTTAGTGGATGCGATCGGGCTGAATTGTGTGATTCGGAGAGCTAGAGAAGACAAGGCTTCGTCTAGTACATGGGGTAGACTAGGCTTGGAGGGCTCAAGTACATGGGGTAGACTAGGCTTGGAGGGTTTTTTATTATTCGTGTACTCCTACTTATTATCTAGTGGATCGATTTACCGCTTGGAGGGTGGCGGAGAGGTTTTTCACCGAGTTTTTTGGTTTCCTCTTTGATAACACATTGCGGTTTTATCTTGTATTTGCATCATTCTTCCTTACTCTTTTAGCTTTCATTTTATTGTTGATATTTGATGAATATGGCTTAGAGTAGTTACATTGTTTGTTCGCTCGTATTTACTCTATTCCGCACTTAGTTTAAGTTAGAGTAAAATCAACCGAGCCGTAATCTTTAATTTGCGGGTCTAAACAGCTCTTGCGTTTTCACACATATTCAAGCTTTTAGGCTTTACTAATAAGAAATTAAGGAAATTACAATAATGACATAAAACTATAAAAGTACTCTCACAAATCCAAATATCTTTCTCACAAATATAAGGTTTATCACTTTAAGACGTAACTAAAAGCTAGCTGCATATTTATATATTGCCTCCAAAGTTATAAGGTTTATTGCTTAAACACAAAACAAAAAGCTAGTTGCATGTGTTTTTCTTCTTCTCATGATCAATAAAGTTACGATTTTTTTTTTATCAAATTATATATATTGCCGCACTAAGGAAAGAGTCCTGGTATATATAACCTAAATTGGAGTCCTGGTATAACTTATATAAACCGACTTCAATGATAATTAGATTCAAGCCACATATAACGAATCTTCAACTTTGCTGGAATTAAATTAAGACTCGCAAAAGAAATTCCTCTGTTACCTCCACTAAAGCCTTTAAGGTCTATCTCAAATTACAGACACAAATCAAGTCGAAAACTCCAAATAGTGCTTGAACTACATGTGTATGTAAGAATTAAAGATATATACATGCTAAATATTAGAAGATAGATAATCAATTAATCTATAAGATTAAGGGGGTACCTCCAAATACTTTGAGCAAACCTGAATAGATTACCAATAGCAATAGACATGCTCATGAACACTCGGCACATGGCTCTGGCAGTTCTTCCTCTCCGTGCTCCTCCTTTCAAGACGGCTTTTGATGGGGCAAGCCGTCCTAATCTCTAAAATATGAGATCTAGAGTTTTGTCTAATGTTCGGAGTAGAGAGGGGACCTGGCCTTATATTATATACAGTAAATATTCATCCATCATAGATCAGGCTTAAAATCCTACACTCTACCTCACATTAGATTATGGCATAGGCCTAATAAAACAAGGTGTACCAAGGCCCAATACTGAATTTGACCACAGCATATTAACGGGCCTTCTAGGTATATTGACTGAGTCACATCCAACCCATTTTATAAATCCAAAAGTCCAATTAATGGAAGCCCAATTCTGACAATGCAAAGGAACTAAGTTAGTCATAGTATTTGCTAGATTATCTATAATCTTAATCTTCTAAAGAAGAAGCTCGTAGTAGAATAATGCTTACCTAGATCACTAGTAAAATGACACTCAAATTGTCACAAAATACCCAGATGTGCTGCCATTGAATCCCTTACATATCAAAAAATAAAAAATAAAAAAATCATTAAGCCAAATACCCTACTTGATGGCTTATGTCACAACCATAGATTAAACCTTAGTGGTTGACAATGTAACCATGGAGACTTGTCTCAAGCTATATGTTAAATTCTAAATATTTAGATATAAATGTTTAGGTTCTAAATGTTTTGTGTGTTGGCAAACCGAGTAAATAAACTTGTTTAGGAATAGATCTTAGTGTCTATAAAGTGTTTTAGACATTACTCAAAGTGCTATAAGTCAGAATTCAAGAATGTACAAGCTGTAGGAAAAAGAATTAAAAAGATGAAGAGCTTGACCGATTGAGAGAAAACTTTAATCGATCGAGATGCGATCTGCAGATTTTAATTAAAGCTCGTTGGCCCATTAAACATTTAGGGTTTCAGTGTAGAGTTACTTGGTATATAAAGAAAACCCTAAAGCACGTTTTTCAATTCTTGGAGAGCTACTCTTTTGAGATCTAAGAGGTTTTGTTCCTTCTACTCTTTCAAGTATCTACCGGAGTTCACTCGCATACTACAAGTACCAGTGGAATAAAGTTGTATCCCAAGCTTTAGATATCAAGCATACTGAAGATCAAAGGCATGAATTGGAGGTTCATGTTGAGCAGATCCACATCAAAGAAGTTTGACGGTTTTAGAGCTAGGTTTGATAATCATAATTTAGTTTACTACGAATTAAATATTCTTGACTGTAAACTTCTATCTGATATAGTGGATTTTTATTTTGGGATAGTTCTCCCTAGGTTTTTCACTTTGAAATTGATAGTTTTTAGACCCCTTAAAAACAAAATTGGATTAAGCCAAGTTGTTACTTAGTCCAAGTTAACAAATCTAGGTTATCACAATCAACACAATCATATCATACAAAGCAGTGGAAAGATAAATAATACAAAGATATGATCACCTAGGAAACCAAACCAGTAAAAACCTGGGGAGGATTGAACCTACCTATCCTCAAGGTAAACTTGAATCCACTATGAAAGAATTGAAGTTGTTCAACAGGACTTAGACCACTAACATTCTATTGCAACCCACCAGTAGAAACTTACTGACACGACCACATGCAAGCTCCGAAATCTCGGACTCCTTCTTTCTTGGATTCTCCAGCAAGTACAAGCACACCTGCTTGTGATTCTTTAAGTTCTTATGGCAGCAACTGAATGATCATCAAGCTTTTGAAGAAATCTCCTTCTTGATAATCCTAAACTTGTATAAAGGAAAGCTCCTCATAGATCTCATAAGAGATTTACACAAACAGCAATATGAGCAACACTAAAACGTGGCTAGGGTTTGCCTTTTATACCTAGGGAAAATTAGAAAACCCTAAATGTTTTAAAATAAATTAGGGCTGAGTTGGAATTTTGCAGAAAACGCTTCTGACAATTGATCGAACCTAAACTTCGATTGATCGAACCAGGCTGAGAAGCTTAAATGGTTCCTACATTAGTTTATTCCAACTTTACATAAATGAACCAACTTTGAGCAAGTCTAAACACAACTAAACGTCTTGTTTTGATCATGGTTTTTCAACAATACACGTTAGAGTTCTAAATACATAAAATCCTAAGTCTTTAGAACTTAACAAACTCCTTCTTTGGCAATCCATGACAAAACACAACTAAAAGGTCAAAGTTTACAAAGAAAAGCCCTTTACAAAAATAATGCTTATAAAAACAAATTCAATCCTAACTACTATCCATTAGTTGTAAGTGTAGACAGCTGCTCAATTGAATCAACCTGTATATTTCCTAAAACACTTAAACAAAATGCATAACCGCATGTGTGGAAAATACAAGTAAAAAAAATCAATTCTTGATATCAACCAACACACAATAAAGACATATATCAATGAATAACTCATAAGCATAAATCAATAAGCATTTGAAACAAGAAACATATAAAGCAATAAAAGTATCTCCCCGTAACATGAATAGCCCAACAATAATATGGCAAGAGCTAAAAAGATAAAATACAATGTGAAGCACCTAGAAACAATCTAAACTCCACACACTCCAACCAACAAAAAATGCTTTCCCCCTGAAAACAAAACTCTACAAGTGCGTGCACAACTATGTACTCTCCTTTTTTGTGATGGAATGTCAAAGGGCAATCAAAATCTATCATCAAAAGGAGGTGGCAGTGAATATTGTCGAAACTGTGCCAACTCTGCGTGCAAAGCACGAATCTCATCGAGCACATCCACCAAATTCTGTCCATGAGTCGCCTGAACGGTCAAGACATGATCCAACGTACATCGAATGTCTGAATCATCCGAAGTAGTCGGTGGAGTAACAACACCAGATGACGCACCTCTAGGACGCATAGGTCCAACTCTCAAGTGAGCAGCTCTCTGTCTAAGGAAGGTGGCACCTATGGGAGCTACAACATGAACGAGCTCACTAGAAGGGAAACCATCTAGACCATGAAATAACAAAATCCTATGAATGAAAATAGGATGAATAAGAGCATGCGCTATGATAGAACTCCTATGAACTTTGTTCAAAGAACGAAGAAACAGATGAGGAAAGATTATAGACGCACCAGACACAAAAGTGTACAAAAACACACATAAAAGTGTACAAAAACACACATCGCTTAAGAGGGATGGTGTGGAGATGAGAAATAGGCCACAAAGAATGACATGCTATCCTAAAGAAAAGATAGGCTATCTTAGTAAGCTCAGCAGACATGATCCGAGGATTAGAACCCCATTGGATAGAAGACCCAGTGATGTATGACATGACATCATCTAAGGGTGGAGACTCCTTAGAGGGATAGACAGGCTCCCTAATGACCGGAACCTCAAGAGCATCAGCCACTACCCGAGGAGTAATGGTGAACTCAACACCTCGTATCCAACTCCTAACAAGGGTGTTGGAATCGTAGACGTGGCAAGAGAGATTCGAATAGAACTCTTTAATCAGGGCGGTCGGGGGTGGATGATTTATCTCTAACAGGGACAACCAACCTCTAGACTCAAGGTTTGCCCTAATGGCCGGATCAACCTCATCTAAAACCATAGAACGCTCAGCCTAAATCTTACGCTTACAGTTCAGCTTCTCATAAACCTCTCTACTTTTGTCATTCCTAAGCACCTCACTCCTGAAGGGAGACTCAGAGGAAGTGGAGGGGGTCCTATGGACTCTAGTCTTCCTAGGCATGGTGCTAGGATAAGGACAAAGACACAAAGTGAAAGAAAAACAAAAAACCAAGGGTAGACTGCAAGTTAGCACAAAAAAAATATAGAATAAAAATCTATATGATCCATGAACAGATTAAATGTCATGATGCATGCCCTAATGCAGTGAAATTAAGTTCAAATTAAGTTCAAGTGCACAAAATTGGCTTGACCATATAGTTTCTAAACAAAAACCCCAAAAATTTGAATAACCACTTGTTCAGTTTGTAAAAATTGACCAATTGATCATCACATAAGATAGATTACATAAAAGAATGATCAATTACATCAATTCAACAAGCCAATTTCATCAATTGAAACCAATTTGAACAAAATCCCCAATTCGGGTTCAATACAAGCCCTAGAATTTTTAATTTTTCACAAATTCCCAAATTGATCAAATTAACCAACATAGATCATGAATATATCGTTGTAGCAACAAAACCCATTGATCAAATTCACAAAATAAGGTTTGATTCATCAAAATCCCAAATTATGCATAGTCCAAAAATTTACCCAAAAACCATGAAATAATGCATGAAATTATGAAAAACAATGCAAAAGGAAGGGTAATATGGACATACCGGCTTATGGAGAGAGAAACCTTGCAAGAAATTTGGAGGAAAATGACAAAAAAAAAAAAAAAATCCTTGTGGAGCCTTGCCGAGTTGGAGAGAGAGAAAAAGTTTTGAAAAAGATGGTTTGAACAAGTAAAATCTGATTTTTTTAAAACCTGATTCACGAGTTTTGATTGATCGAAAAACAACTTCGATTGATCGAAGTAGATAGAGGCTTCTTTAAAAAATTTCAAACAATTTCAAAACAATTTCGATTGATTGAAAAACAGATTGGATCAATCGAAACAGACAGAGACTTCCTTAAAAAATTTAAAACAATTTTGATTGATCGAAAAATAGATTAGATCAATCGAAACTGGCAAAGGCTCACAAAATTTTGAGGAAAAACATAGTTTTTGAAAAAAAATTTAGGAACAACTCAAAGCATTGAAATTGATGAACAAAATGCATGAATATGTGATGATATGATTTTCAAAAACAAGGAGTTAAGCCCAATTTTCTCAAAGTTAAAATTTCTTACATTCTCCATAAATTTTCAATCATCAAATCATTTTTGCATAAAACTCAAAGTATTTGCAAACTTGGTTGGTCAGACCAAAGACACACACAATAACATGTACAATGTTTAGCAAAGAGTAACTTGTGTAGAGTGTGCAACTAGCAAAAGTTTGAGATAAATGTGAGGTGATATGAGTATAGCAATTAAACACAAAGTCTACAAAATTCATCACATAAAATTTAAAAGAGACTATCATCTAAAGAGTTACATCATATAACTCCCACATCTCCTAGATCATAAGCTTACAATCATGTAAGTTTCTTGATTTTGCCTCATATTGTACACACAAATTTTAATTATTCAGAAACTTATTAAAATAGTCGGGATAATGTACACACCAATTTTATTTGATTGATTTAACATTAAGTCCAATAATGTATATACCAATTTTAGCATTAAACTGAGGCTACACTTTATGTTCTTTTTGTGTATGTACTACACTTTCTCGAACACAAAATCTTACGATATGCACTAAGGTGTTCATGATTGGCTAGTGAACAGTGGTGAGATGGTTATTTATGCCTTTCTCTAAAGGTTCAAGTCTGACAGTCAAAGACAAGTGACTTCAAGATCAAGACAAAGTGATCAAAACCATAAACATCTTTCCCACACAACATGCACTACAAATCTTCAACTAGTAAAGTGCAATAAGTAAGCTCATCAAAGCTAAACAAGGTACAAAAGTCATGTTATGTGAAAATAAATTAACCAACCTTGTTTTCAAAAACCAAGGAAATAGTGCAAAAACAACCTAGAATGAAATGCATGAATGTTATGCAATGCAAATCCTAGAAACAGAGAAAACAAAAATCAAAGAACAATGGTCACAAAGAATAGCAATGAAACATAAGGACCATGTTAGAAGGACTCAATTAGATTGAACTTTATGCATCCAAAACTTTTTAGATGCACCATGAGCATTAGAGTTCTTATTCACATGGGAATGATTACCAACTCTAGGATTGGAATAAAGGTTTAGAGTCTTTACCAATTCACCAATGAGTACCATATGATCTTGTGTTTGAGGCACATGTACTTTTGGTTTGTTTGCTCTCTTAGCAGCTTGCAGTTTGTAACAGTTTGGACAAATGTGTCCAGATTTTTCACAAAAATGACAAACCCATGCAGGCTTATCATGTGTTGTCCTTAGAAAGGGTAGGCTGCTTAAGTTTAAACTCTTTTAGATAAACCCTAATCTTCCTAGATGGTGAAACTTCTATGGGTTTGACAACCTCACTCACAGAGGGTTTGACAGTTTCACTCACAATCTCACTCATGGAAGGTTCAGAAGAAGATGAAGGGACAAAGTTTGTGGAATGGGGAGTAGACACAGAGATGCTTTCAACAAAACCTAATCCAGATTTATCAGAAGGAGACTTTTGAACACTTAGCATTTGATCAAGTTTAGAACTAGCAGATCTACCAACAGATAAATCAAGTTCCAACGGTTTAACTTTATCAAGTAATAGCATATTCTCAGTTTTCACATTGTTCAAAAGTTCATTAGCATCAAACAGTTTTACAAGCAAAATTTTCTTATCAAGCTCAAGAGATGCAATTTTCTTCAAGCCTAATTCAACATTCATAGCATCCTTTGCAGCAACTTTACAAAGTTTATTGTAGGCTTCTTGAAGATCTGCGTCCTCAGAGAGTTCCCCATCAGAAGGGTTCTCTTCAGTAGATATGCTTTCATTGAGTACAGCAGTAGCAGTGAAAGTAATGAAGTTTCCATCCTCGTCACAACCAGACTCATCATCAGAAACTTCACCATCACTAAGGGTTATAGCCATAGCCTTACCCTTAGACTTCAAGTAGGTAGAACATTCAGATTTCATGTGACCATACCCTTGACATCCAAAACACTAGGGACCCATAAAATTATTAGAAGATTGACCTACTTTTTCTCTAGGTTTATCAGTGTTGTTAACCTTAGTGGAATCATTATTCCTAAAGTTTCTAGGTTCAGCAGTGTTTTTATCTCTTGCCCTTTTGTTGTTGTTTCTAAGGAAATTCCTAAAGTTCTTGGCAAGGTAAGCAATCTCTGTAACCGAGAGCTCATCATCAAATCCACCAACATCAACATCATCAACTGACTTAAAAGCCATTGATTTGGATTTGCTAGTCTTATGTAGGTCCAACTCATAGGATTAAAGAGATCTTACAAGTTCATCAACAGGGATGGAGTCCATATCCTTGCTCTTAGTGATGGCAGTCACTTTAGGTCTAAAATCTTCAGTCAAAGATCTAAAAATCTTCCTAACAATTTTAGGTTGATCATAGATTTCACCCAAGTTATAAGTAGAATTAACAATATCATTAAGTTTAGCATAGAATACATCAAAAGATTCATCATCAGACATCCTAATGCTTTCAAATTTAGAAGTTAACTGCTGCAATTTGTTGATTTTGACAACCTTTGTGCATTCTTGCACAGTCTGGAGGATATTCCAAGCAGTATGAGCAATCTCAATATTAGAGATTCTCTTAAATTTCTCCATAGAAACAGCATTAAAAATAGCATTTGTAGCTTTACTATTGAACGTGGCTGCTTCTTTTTGAGAAGTTTGCCACTCACTAACAGGAGTAATGGGCTTCTCCCATCCTTATTCGACGGAATTCCAGACGCTCTCATCAATTGATTTCAGGAATGCTTTCATCCTTCCTTTCCAATAAGCATAGTTATTCCCATCAAACTGAGGAGGAATAACAAGATAATGTCCATGTTCCATGACAACAGGGGTCAAGGATCAGCTCAGTGATCAAAAGATCAACAACAAGAGAGCAACATGCTCTGATACCACTTTATAGGTTTTAGACCCCTTAAAAGCACAATTGGATTAACTTAGGTAATTAGCCAAGTTGTTACTTAGTCCAAATTAACAAATCTAGGTTATCACAATCAACATAATCATATCATATAAAGCAGCGGAAAGATAAATAACGCAAAGATATGATCACCCAGGAAACCAAATCGGTAAAAACCTGGGGAGGATTTAACCTAACTATCCTCAAGTTAAACCTGAATCCACTATGAAAGAATCGAAGTTGTTCAATAGGACTTAGACCACTAACATCCTATTGCCACCCACCAGTAGAAACTTATTGACATGACCACGTGCAAGCTTCGAAACTATGGACTCCTTCCCTCTTGGATTCTCCAGCAAGTACAAACACACCTGCTTGTGTTTCTTTAAGTTCTTATGGTAGCAATTGAATGATCATCAAGCTCTTGAAGAAATCTCCTTCTTGATAATCCTAAGCTTGTGTAAAGGAAAGCTCCTCACAGATCTCACAAGAGATTTACACAAACAGCAATATGAGCAAAACTAAAACGTGGCTAGAGTTTACCTTTTATACCCAGGGCAAATTAGAAAACCCTAAACGTTTTAAAACAAACTAAGGCTGAGTTGGAATTCTGCAGAAAATGCCTCTGACCCGATTTTTGATTGATTGAGCCTAAGTTTCGATCGATCGAACTAGGCCGAGAAGCTTAAATGGTTCCTGCATCAGCTTATTCCAACTTTACATAAATGAACCAACTTTGAGCAAGTTTAAACACGAATAAACATCTTGTTTTGATCATGGTTTGCCAACAATACACATTAGAGTTTTAAATACATAAAATCCTAAGTCTTTAGAACCTAACATAAATTGGTTTGCTTCATTGGTTTTCTTGGGTCATCATATCTGTGCCTTATTTATTTTTTTGCTACATGATATGTGTGATGCATGTTTAATCTAGATCTACATAATTGACTTAAGTATCAACTTGGTTATACAATTAGGTTAAACACTGTTTTTTTAAGGGTCTAAAATCTAACACTATAACTCATTAGAGTTTTAATAGATTGAAACAAGAAGCTTGTAGTAGAATGATGCTTATCTAGATCACTAGGATCATCTAAATTAACATAACCAACAAAGTTTCTTCAAACAGAATTGTTCCTCTCAAATGTTAAAATCAAGGGAAAATAATAACTTATGTCACGCCCCAAACCCAAAAGGGTCCAAAGCATGAGAAATACATCCCAAGGGTACCTGTAGACTTTTCCTTTTTGGCAAATCAAACTATAGGGGATCTTTATTTTTCTTTCTTTTCCAAAGAATAAGAATCAACAACCATACTAAAATCTCCACATTACAAGTCAAAGCTCTATAACACATTTACGAACAATAACTAAAAATCATGTGCCTCCACGTAATACATGAATATATTACAAAACTCTAATTAAATTACACAAAGTCACAATCTTATCAAGAATAAGGACCTTAACATCGAGTCTAGGCCTACCACGCCAAGGGCTAACCAAACTCAAGCGATCCACCTCCAATAGAATTAATTAAGGTCTCGTTGAACATAGCAAGATTCAGTCATCAACCATTTACAATAAAAGTCTCCAAATTTAACATAGCACTCTAATAATCACCAAAGAAGAAAGCTTCATACCTAAGGTATAGCTAATAAATCTAAAAAACTGTTAGAGGGAAGGATGAGCTAATGCCAAGTAAGTAGCATAACTAATAGAGGTAGGGGAAATGCAAGTTTCATCTTCAATAATAATAATAATATGATATGACAAGAATGATTGAATATTGAAACACAAAGTTTCTTAAAGTAGGTACCTTGAAACTATATACTATAATTTGTGAGCACCAACAATATGATTTCCAAAGCTATAATATCTAACATAGGGTAAATTATCACAAATATACCACACTATCACATAGACTGGTTAGGGGATCCACCCCTTTATAACTGGCATGATATTGTTCTTTTTGGTATGCAAACTCTTGGCCCTATGGATAGCAGCCTCACCCATACCTTTAAGGTTTTTCTCTTCCCCCATAGGCAACAGAGAGAGCGCATCAAATAGGGCCTCTTTTGCATGTGGTCTTTTGGCCCTATGGGCAGCAGCCTTACCCATACACAATCAAGGAACCTCTTCCCCCCATGGGCACTAACCTGGATCTTATTTCGTTGTCACAAAGACTACGAAAACCAAATTGGGTGATCATAGAGAAATCACACATTGCATGGTGTTAAAACCACATAAAGCTCACAGGTTAAATGAACTTTGAAACACATAGTTTATATCCAGATAGTTTCAGAAAAACCTTAAATAATCCAACTTCCACAAAGTTTTTAAGGTTTTCAACTTCATTCTTGTCAAAAAGATTTTCTATCAATTTCCCAAATAATAAGAAGAGATAAGCATCTCCATTTGCATCTCTCTTCCTTTAATCTTTGTCTTTTATTTTCTACTGTGGATGTGATTTTAATTTGGCTTAGATAGTATTCCAATTCTATTTTATAACTTTTGTTCATTTTCCACACACTAGTTGTTTGACATAAAACTTGAATTGGTTAATTTGTAAATTGGGGGTTTAAACGTTCAAGGGTGTTTTTACACTATTTGAACTTTCAATTGGTATCAGAGCGGGTACACTTGTTGTGGTTTAATTACCTAAGTGTGATCCTTGACCCCTTGTGTTTATTTGTCATGGATTGTGCTTTGTATGCCTCTTTGTATAATTTGGTTGGTGATGAATGTAACATGCCACATGTTTGTGAAAATGCCTCTATGAGTGTTAATCCTCATAAGTGTGATGACATGTTATTTGAATCTATGGGTGTTGTTGACAAACTCTTGAAGAAAAATGCTAAGAAGTTTCAAAAGAATATGAGCAAGTTATTTTGTGAAAATGATGATTTGATTGCTAAGCTCAATGAATCCAACGAATTGGTTGAGAAATATAAAAAACTTGCTGAAATTTCTCTTGAAAAGCTGAAAAAGTTTGAATGTTTGAATATGGACTTGGATTCTAAACTTGTTTTGTCTAACAAACTTGTTGATGAGTTAAAATGTGAAAATAAATCTCTTAAGATGCATGCCAAGCGTTTGATTGCTGAACCTACTACTAAAAAGGATGATAATATTTGTTGCAATCATGTTGTGGTACCCGATTTTATGTCTAATGTGTGTTCTACCTTAAAGGACAAATCGGTGTACATTCCTCCACATAAAAGAAATCAAAAGGTGGAGAGAAAGGCTGTTAAGTCAAAGCCTCCGTTTAGATCTCAACCTAAGACTTGGGATGTATCTAACTTTGTTCCAACTTGCCACCATTGTGGTGTGATTGGTCATATAAGACCTCAATGTCATAAGTTGAAGAGGAAACAAAACCATATTGCTAGATCCCTTCCTAAAAGGTCTAGTGGACCTAAACACATTGTGTGCCATCATTGTGGTGTCTTTGGTCATCTAAGACCTCAATGCTCTAAGTTTCATGCTATCAAAAGAATCAAAAGAAAAGAAAAACTTTAACTTCATGGAAGCTTTGCTAAAAAGAGTAAACCGGTTTTGGGTGAAAATAGCATATTGTTAAAGAAAATGTTTAATGCTCTTAACTCCTTGACTATGTGCATCTCCGGTTCTCATTCTTCCAACCCTCATCTCGCTTCTCTTAAGACACTCATTCCAAACAATCATTCCATTTGGATGAGGAAGGGTTCATATGGTTGAGCTTGTGCTCTTTTTGGTCCTTGATCTAATTCTTTCGATCCTTGTAGGACCCTTCATGTATTAAATGTCATATCATCATGCATTTTGTGCATCTTGCATTTATTTGTATGCATTGTTTTGTTCTTGATCTTACTTTTATGTTTCTGCTTTGTGTGAGTAAAAAAAAAATTCCAAAACCACATAAAAAGTGAAAAATTCAAAAAGTTTGATAGTATATGTTTGAGCACATATCACATGTGAGTTTGGCCTTGTACCTTTGTACAAATGGCTTTGTGCATTTACGAGCTTAGCTTGTTATTTTTGCACTTATATATTTGTGGGAAAAATCTTGACATCTTTGTGTGATTGTCGTAAATTGATCTTCAAGCTTGTCAAGAATGATTAGTCAATAGTTTGATACATGCGTAGACTTGTGCTTATATCTCTTCCCACTCTTTTATTTTTATTGCTTAAAGAGCTCAATAAATGTAAATCTCAAAATGAAAAGAGATAATAAGCTGCAAAAGCCGTCGCAGATACTAGTATTCGACTAGGAAAAAGGGAAATCGACTTATATGAAATTGTATAATGCCCAAAAAGCCAAAGGCTTGTTTATCAAATTGAAATATCACAAATTTCAGGCATCGATCTCAAAATGAGATGTTTTAATTCAAAATGATCAAATGTTATTAAACGTAAAGAAGCCAAATGAAAAGCTTCATCGTATGTAATTTTTTTTTTTTTTTTTTTTTTTTTTTGGTGGAAGGTCATATATGTTCATTTCTATAATTGAGATAGGCCACTTGACTTAGTACTAGTTGTGTATGACTTGATTGAATTGATCATTGAAACTTCACTCTAGACTAAGGACTATTCCACATTTGATACACACACGCAACACACATGCCTAATGTTTAATTAATGTCTTATTCATTTGTTAGATTGTACTTGTCTAAATGTGATGTGTGTGTGCTCAATCTTATATGGATTAATCCAAAAATATTTTTGATCATTTTATATGTATTTGGAAGTAATTTTTATCACTCTTTGTGTTTATGTTTAGTGCTTACTTTGTTTTTCATTGTTTAAACATGTTCTGTATTGAAAAACAGGTGTCAGAGTTTTTCGCGATTTAGCTAGCAAATCGCCAGTCGCGAAACCCCCAGTCACGAGTTCATCCAGAAGCTTTGGTGACTCACTCACGACTCACTTGCGACTCGCGAAAATTTTCACTACTGAACCTGGCGACTCGCCCAGTCGCGAAACGCCCAAAATCAGCCTTTTATAGAGCTCTTTCGTGGGAAACTTGTTTTAAACCTTTTCCCATCCTCTCTAAAACCCCTCTTTCAATATTTTTATTTCAAAACCCAATCAATTTGAATGGTTTTTCATTCCATTAACATTTCTAAGGTAATTATAAACTCTTTTCATTAATTTTTATCCTTAGATTATGTTTTGGAGAGTTTTGTGCTCTTGGTTGGGATTTTTATCATAGGGGTTGTGAAAACTTAATTTTTTGTCAAATTTCTTCATGGGATTGGTTTCTTTTGCTAATTTGCATTGGATGTTGGCCTCTTGTGGTAGAAAGAACATATATTAAGGATCGATTTCATGTTGTTCATGCATTGTTTCACATTATTGTTCATAGTGTGCATGCTAGGTGTTTGATAAAATGCCTCTTAAACATTTTCTCGCTTGTTTGGACTCCGATGAGTACCAAACTTTGGGGTTTCTCATGTTTCCTCATGAGAAACATGTTTGGTTCATTGGTTGTGTATTTAACACACCTTGCCCCACATGTGCATTTTTCATGCATTGGTCATGCATTGCACTTAGTCACCTCTTGCACACACCTTGGCTACCCTTGTTATGCATTGGTCTATATCTTACTTCTTCATCCTAGCATGTCATGTCTACCTTATGCTTTGTAGCATTTTATATTGTCTTAGATTTGAGCTTCATTTTCTCATTCATCTCGCACCCCTCATGCATCATTAGCATTGTTCGTACTTTTATCTCTTGCCCTTTTTTCTTCTTGACCCTTTGTCTATTCCTGACAAAAAGGGGGAGAGTATACTCTAGAGAGTATACCAGAGTGTTTTGTCATTTCTATATGACTCTTGTTTTGACTATTGTGCACATCTTTAGGGGGAGAAATTCTATTTCTCATGCACATTTGTAGGGGGAGAGATATTCTATAGGGGAGATGCATATACCAAGGGGGAGAAGACATTATTTTAATTAGAAAACTTTGTTTTGTTTGCTTTCTTGTTGGCTTTATGGTGCTTTAAGTTATGCTTCGTTGTTCTCATTCCATCGTGTTTGTGTTTTGGACATGCATATATCCCTATGCTATTGTGCTTCATTGAATGCATGTTCGGATGATCATTTGCTTTGCTATGTGATCATTGCAGTCATTTCTATATGACTGTTTTGGTGTATGATCAAGTTGCTCACATGTTTCATATCATGTTTACTTGATCGCAATTTACTTGTTACATTATACTTGTCATTTTATTACTTGCTTTACCTTGATGGTCTAATCTGTTTTGTGCAAGTGTTTTAAGTTACAAGTATATATGTTACAAGTGCATCACAGCTTTTCTTAATTCTGAAGGGGAGAGAAATTTTAAACATTTTTAGCTTATATTGTTTAAGTTTTTATTCTGTATTTTGTGGTTTGTGCCCATGTTGCTTTTGTAAGTTTTTAGGGTTTGTTTCCATGATTCTGTAGGCTTTATGGTTTGTATCATGTTTTATGCAGCCTTTATACTTTGTTAAATCAATACTTCTAACTAAATGTCATACATTTTCTTGTTAAGTACTGTCACTCTTGTGCCCTTGTAGGATTGTTCCTAGATGCATATACTTGATGTATTATGCATTGGTTGAGTGTTGGGCATACAAGTAACTTGTATTGTTCTTGTTAACTTGTATGTTCAAGTGTTCATTCCAAGTGTGAATGAGCACTATGATCTCTACCTTGTAGTGATTACTTGTTTGATCAAGCCTTGATTTGGTTCTTAACTTCATCTTTACTTGATCACTTTATACCTGTTTCATATGCATTTCATATTTTCTACATACAATGATCATGGTGTATTGTTGTGTTTCAGGAGATTCATGCTCATATGATTCAAGAGCTTCACAACTTCTAGATTTAAGTATGAGTGAGTTTTTCCATTGTTCCCAAACGAACGTTTAAGTCTAGAGTCTATTTTAGGGTGTTTTGTCACGGAATAGACAAAGGGGGAGATTGTAAGGTTGAATTTAATCAACCATGTGTTGGTTTTATTCCATGACAAATTTGCTTGTAATACAACACTTAGAGACCCTGTATTTAGGTGGGAATTATGTAAGGGTAGTGTGTGAGAGAGTGTGAAGATATGCTTAAGACAGTGCAGTGAAGTAGGGACTCGTGGCTAGATCTCGAGGGAGGCTTGTGGCTTGCAAGCTGCCAAAATTTGCACACGCGCAGAGCATGCAGGAGAGCTGAATAATCATGCCACTTGGAGCACTACAGGACAAAAATCTAGACTGGCCATTAAGTTAGCTCGCGGCTTGAACTTGTGACTCAGTCAAGTCGTGAGGTCAAGTCGCTAGCTAACCCTGTTTTGGAAAAACTGACTCTTCACATTTTATTTTCACACCAGTATAAATACCCCTCATTCCCACAAATTATGTGTGGCTATTCAGAAAGAAAAACCCTAAGAAAGGTTTCTTCAAAACACCCACCCAATTAGAGAGAGCTACTCATTCTTAGAGAGAATCTTTGTAGTCTCTTCTCATTCCCTCTCTCATTGTCATACATATTGAGAGGAGATTTCTATCCAAACACTCCCACATCCATTTAGAGTGTTAAGTGTTTTTGGAGTTTTGGGAAGCATTGGAAGATGCCAAGGATGGCGGATGCTATGGATTATAGCAGAATCCGGTAAGCTAGAAAAGAAAAAGGTTTGGCAAAACCTCGTTGGAGCAAGAAGCTTGGAGGGCTTAGGTACATTGGGTAGATTAAGCTTGGAGGGTCTATTGCTATTCATGTATCCCAATTATATTTTCTAGTGGATTATTGATCGCTTAGAGGGCGGCGGAGAGGTTTTACTTCGAGGGCTTCGGTTTCCTTTTCAATAACACATCGTGTGTTGTTCTTGTGTTTGCATCTCTCTTCCCTTAATCTTTGCCTTTTATTTTCTGCTGTGGCTGTGATTTTAATTTGGCTTAGATAGTATTCCAATTCTATTTTATAGCTTTTGTTCATTTTCCGCACACTAGTTGTTTGACATAAAACTTGAATTGGAATAACCACACTAGCAACTTGTAAAATGTCGGGTTGGGCACATTTGCATACATGAGGTTTTTAACTTAAATTGCACACTAGAGTTATTTAGATATATAAATTTTAGAAACATAAATTCCAACATTATACTTTCTTATATAAATTAGGCAAAATTATTATTTTAGTTCTTATATTTTGGGGTTATTTTCAGTTTAGCAGTCAATTAGGTGAAATTATTACTTTTTTTAAGCAGTCAATTTAGTTTTTGTTATTTTTAATTGTTGTCAAGTTAGTCCCTACTGATTTCACTTATAGAAAATGCCTACATGGCAAATGATGTGCATACTGACATTTTTGAAGATTACGTGGCTACTAAATAACAATAATTTTTTATTGACATTAAAAAATGTCACATCAACAGTTGAAATTGAAAAAAAATATATATATGAATTCTCTATTTTAAAGAATGAAAAGAGAACAAAAAAAGAATTAAAATGCAAAAATGCATGAAATTAATCTAGACACAAATAGATATTGAACATGAAGTTGTGGAGTGGGGGTAGCTACATAAGAGAATTTAGAGTGTTCACATTGGTAGTGCTAAAATAGCTAAAATGAAATTTTAGCACTAAAAACACTAAAAAGCATGTTGCATTAGTGGTGCTAAAGCTAAAACTTTTAGCACCCAAACTATTGTAAACTACCAAAGATGATACCTTATTATAGCTACAAAGTTATATATAAGACAAAAGGAAAAATTACACTTCACCACCCTAAACTATACCTCATGTTATACTTTGCTCTTTAAACTTTTCGAATACATGTTTTGCACCCTAAACTGTGACTCCTATTACACTTTGCACCTTACCATTAAATTTGTTGTTCACTTGGATGGAAATTCAAAGTTTAAGGTGCAAAGTGTAATAAGAGTATATTTAGGGTGGTAAAGTATAATTTGTCTTTTGTTTTTCAAGCATTGAGAAAAGGGGCAATTAGATCTTTTTACATGGTGTCATATTTTTCCATCCAAGTTAATAGCAAACTTAATATCGGGGTGCTAAGTGTAATAAGGGTCATAGTTTAGGGTGCAAAAAGTGCATTCAAAATGTTTATGGTGCAAAGTGTAACATGAGGTATAATTTATGGTGATAAAGTGTAATTTCCAAAAAAAGAAAAGGTTCATATTCTCTCTTTTCTTCTCCTCAAAATATTTTTCTCTCTCTTTTTTCTCTATTCTTCTCCTCTGACTCAAACTCTCTCAGCAAAATGCACCTTATAGACCCAACTTGTAGGATTCTCTCCACTAAATCTTGGAAACTCCAATCTCACTGTTTTGGTATTTCTAAAGTTGAATCCATTTGAGTTGTTGTAATAGGGGTTGAAGATAAGGTCCTTCATTGCAATTGATTTCCAGCCTTAGTGAAACCTTGCATAGTTTTTGTTAATGTTTTTAGCATAGAAGTCATTGTAAACACAAATTTTTCAATAGTAGAAAATCAAACAAATTGAAAAAGGTGTTCCACAAATATAATTTTGTATTAATCAAGTAGTGAGTAAAATCCTTTTTTTTTTTTTTACAAAAAGTGCTTCTTCGATTCTATCTTCGTTGTGGTCTTGACTCAATCGCAAAATTTCTTTCACTTTGGTTGGAAGATGGATCGAATGGTCTTCACAATGAATCTTTGGTTTTGAGCTTGTTAGAGATTTGTTGTCCTTCAAGTTTTTCAAGTCCTTCGAATGTTCTTTAATTTCTTCAAAGATACTTGAGATAGAATTTCTCTAGAGCTTGGGCTTCTTGAAAACTTGGTCATGAAAATGAGAGGGGATGTCTTTTATTTATAGCGTTTTCAAAGGATAAGTTCCACTTTGAATTGATATGCTTGAAAATATATAGTAGACTCTTGACTGGCCCAAATTTTACTTAGAGATAATTATCTCTATTTATCTATTTTGATAAAGATTATATTTTGATAAAGATCAACAAAGATAATTATCCACCAATTTTGAATAGAAAATTTATCTTTATTTTATTTTATTTATTCTAATAAAGATAAATATCCATAAAATTTAAATAGGTAATTTATCTTCATATTGTGGGCCAAGTGACACATGGCAAATTTCAATATGCCAATGTAATATCAATTTACATGACACATGTCATCATTTAATTTAATTAATTTAATGACATATTAATCTAGAATTTTTCACTAAATTTTGATGTGGCATTTTATGATTGGCTTAAAATTTTGCCTCCTACAGTCACAACATCCAATTTTTGGTAGGGATGACAATTTTGCCCTGCCCCTCCCTGCTTTGCTCTGTGCAGGTTTTTCATAACCCGCATAGGTGGTGGGGTGGGGGTGGGGGAGAGATTTTAACCTCCACCATGGGGCAGGATGGGGATGGGGTTAGACATTTTAGCTCCACCCTATTCGCTATCCCTGCTCCACCTTGCATTGATAAGGGCTATAATTGTAAATTTTTCATACCCTAAATCCTTATTATTTTTTTAAAAAAAATCAACATTAGCTTATTTAAATGCATGTATATTAAGATATTTATTTTTGTTATGATATTGTTTTGTTAAACACTTGGATAATATTATTTAGTTCTTGTTAAAAATTAGTTTGATTTGATAGGATAAATTTAGTTGTAATTTCAAGTATATTTATATTGATGAAACATGTTTTATTTTTTTTTTAAATGTAATAGTTGTAATGCAAATTAGCATGAAATAGAATTTTACGAGGTGAGATGGGTCCCTGCAAGGCCCTAAGGGGCGGGGATGGGGTAAGGACGTTTTCCCTATCATAGGAGGTGGGGTGAGGATAAGGAAAGACAAAACCATGTAAGATGGGGTTGAAGATCCCATCCTTACCTTGCCCCTCCCCATTGCCACCCTTAATTTTGGTGAATCTCACGTAATTCATGATCATGTTGGTTACTCGTCAATGAAAGGATGTTGACTTTTTCATTAAGTGTGTGTTTGTGATGAGCTGAATTTTTTAGCTTATCTCCACTTTCAGCTTATTTTTGCTATTATTCATGAGTCCCACTGCACTATTCATCTAATTTTTACCTTTATTTACAGTATTTTTAGTAAAAAATTTGTAGTTTCAATTAAATAAGCTGTTTCCAAATAGACACTAATAGCAGCTAGGGATCAAGTTTTTTCCATGATGAAAAAATTGGATCTAATACGAATTGGTAAGAATCAATTGATTCTTACACGATTGAAGTAGTTCATCAAGGGAACTAGGCCTCCTAGGAAGTGAAAAGTAAGAATAGAGAGAAGAAGAGAATGAGAGGAAAGAATAGCTTTCTTATTTTTGATATGATCTCTTTACAATGAGTATCATCTCTTTTATATAATTCTCTAAATAGGCTTTGTTTGGTTGGAGTGAAAATGTGAGGGATGGAAAAAGGAGGGAGGAAAATAGGAGAGAAAATGATGTTTTCCCTTGTTTAGTTCAGGAGAGAAAACACAGAGGATAGAAAAAACAAAGGGGAAAAATATCCACGCAGGCCCAAATTTTTTTTTTTTTCCTCCCAGTATTGGGAGCAAAACTAAGAAGAAAGAGGAGAAAAGAGGGGCTTACCTTTTGAATTACACATTTACCCTCCCAGTTGTTGTCCTATATTTATATGTGGTTTTTTTTTTTTTTAATAATTATGGGAAGTTGTGTGGAGATCCTTATCTTTTCTTATGTTTTTTTTTTTCTTCTTATCCCTTCTTCTATTTTTTTTATAAAATTCTTTTCTTTTGTGCTCATCCTTCCTTTTCTCAATTGTTTTTGTTTTTGTTTTTTTCTAAGAAAAAAGTTTCGGATTCTTGAACTTCTTATCGTCTTTTCATTTTATATTTTAATGAAGTAATCATTCATCATAATTTTTTAATAAAAATATAATGTGAAAGTTCAATTAGTGTATAAAATACTTTGAACGTTTAGAGCCCAAATTTACAAATTATCAATTCAAGCTTAATGACAAACAATTAATGTGCGGAATATAAACATAAACTTAAAACAGAATTGATAAATAATCTAAACCAAATAAAATCACATCCACAACAGAAATTAATTGGAAAAGATTAAGGGAAGAGAGATGTAGACACAAGGACAACACACGATGTGTTATTGAAGAGGAAACTGAAGCCCTCGGCGTAAAACCTCTCCGCCGTCCTCCAAGCGGTAAACAATCCATTAAAGAATGTAGTTGGGATATATGAATAGTAAAAGACCCTCCAAGCCTAATCTACTCAATGTACCTAAGCCCTCCAAACTCCTACTCCAACGAGGTTACGCCAAATTTATTTCTTCTTTAACTTACTGGATTCTGCTACTTGACCATAGCATCAATCAATATGAAATTGGTCCCTTCTTAACTACTTTCCAAACACCAAATGGCCTTTTTACAGATATGGGTATGGTGATAAAAGGTTTTGGTAATGTCCCTCTCAAGGATTTGACAATGGAGAGGAAGAGAGTAGAGGAATTTGAAGAGTCTCTATGTGAAGATTGTGAATAAATCAATCTTTTTTTCTCTATGATTTCTCTCTCAAAATTCTCTTCGGAAGCTCTCTTAATATCGTGGGTATAAGGGTCTATATATAGTAGGGTGAGAAAGGAATGCGAATAGTCAGTTTTTCCCAAACAGGGTAGTCTGGCAACTTGGCCTCGCGACTGGGCTGAGTTGCGAGTTCAAGCAGCGAGCTAACGACCTGGTCAGCCTGAGAATTTTGTTCTGTAGTGTAACAGCTGGCATGACTCTTTAGCTCCCCTACATGTTTCACACATGTGCCAACTTTGGCGGCTTGATAGTCGCGAGTTACCCACGAGTTCCAGCCGCGAGCCTCTGCATCTTTGCACAATTTTCAGCATTTCTTCACACTCTCTCACTCACTACCCTTACATGATTCTCACCTAAATACAGGGTTACTAATTACTAAAATACAAGTAAATTTGGCACGGAATAAAGCCAATAAGATGGTTGATAAAATTCAACCTTACAATCTCCCCCTTTGGCTATTCCGTGACAAAATCCTAAAACAAACTCTAAACTTAATATGTGAGTTGGAAACAGTTGAACAAAACTCACTCGCACCTAGCTCTAGAATCTAATAAGCTCTTGAATCATATGAACAAGAATCTCCTGAAACATAACAACACAGTATTATCATTGTATGCAGAAAAACTTGTAATTGCATATAAGACAAGCACAATGCGATTAAGCAAAATGGAATGAGAAATAAACCATGGTTTAACCAAACAGGCAATCACTATAAAATAGTGACCACAATGCTCATTCACACTTGGAATGAACATCCGGACATACAAGTCAATAAGCTCAATGCAAATCACTTGCATGCCCAACACTCAACCAATGTGCAATACATAAAGTATATGCATCTAGGAACAAAATCCTATAAGGGCACAAGAGTGAGAATACTATAAGAAAATGCATAACATTTAGTTAGAAGTATTTAGACAACATAACATAAAGGCTGCAAAGCATGGTACAAACCTTAAAAGCCTACAAATTGCACATGAAAACAAACCCTAAAAGCTTACAAAAGCAACAAGGGCTCAAATTACAAAACACTGAATATAAACTTAAACAGTATAAACTAAAAGTGCTTAAAGTTTCTCCCCTTCAAAATGATGAGAAGCTGTGATGTGCTTGGAACATATATACTTGTGACCTGAAACACTTGTACAAAACACATTAGACCCTCAAGGTAAAACAAGTAATAAAATGACAAGTATAATGTAACAAGTAAATTGCGATCAAGTAAACATGATATGAAACATATGAGCAACTTGAACATACACCAAAACAGTCATAAAGGAATGACAACAATGATCATATAGCAAAGCAAATGATCATCTGAACATGCATTCAATGAAGCATAATAGCATAAGGAAGTATGCATGTCCAAAACATAAACATAATGCGATAAGAACAACAAAGCATAACTCAAAGCACAATAAAGCCAACAAGAAAACAAACAAAACAAAGTTTTCTAATTAACACAATGTCTTATCCCCCTTGGTATATGCATCTTCCCTACGAAATCTCTCCCCCTACAAATGTGCACGAGAAATAGAATTTCTCCCCCTAAGGATGTGCACAAGAGTTATATAGAAATGACAAAACTCTCCGGTATACTACTCTAGAGTATACTCTCCCCCTTTTTGACATGAATAGACAAAGGGGTCAAGGAGAAAATAGGGCAAGAGATGAAGATACGAACAATAATAATGATGCATGAGGAGTGCGAGATGAATGAGAAAATGAAACTCAAACCTAAGACAAATCAAAATGCTACAAAGCACAAGGTAAACAATGACGTGCTGGGATGAAGAAGTAAGGTATAGACCAATGCATGACAAGGGTAGCAAAGGTGTGTGCAAGAGGTGGCTATGTGCAATGTATAACCGATGCATGGAAAACGCACATGTGGGGCAAGGTATGTTAAATAAACAACCAATGAACTGAACATGTTTCTAATGAGGAAACATGAGAAACCCCAAAGTTTGGTACTCATCAGAGTCCAAACAAGCGAGAAAATGCCTAAGAGGCATTTTATCAAACACCTAGCATGCACATTATGAACAACAATGTGAAACAATGCATGAACATTATGAAATCCACCCTTAATTCAAGTTTTTTATGCCACAAGGGGCCAACATCCAAAGAAAATCAACAAAAGAATCCAATCCCATGAAAAAATGTGACAAAAATTAAGTTTTCCCAAGGCCTATAATGAAAATCCCAACCAAGAGCACAAAACTCTCCAAAATATAATCTAAGAATCAAAATTAATGAAAAGAGTTTATAATTACCTTAGAAACGTTAATGGAATGAAAAACCATTCAAATTGATTGGTTTTGATGTAAAAAATATTGGAAGAGGGGTTTAAAAGAGGATGGAAGAGATTTAAAATAGGTTTTATATATAAAAGTTCTTTAAAAAGCTGATTCTGGACATTTCGCGACTGGACGAGTTGCCAGGTTCAATCACGAAAATTTTCGCGAGTCGCAAGTGAGTTGCCAAAGCTTCTAGATGAACTCACAGCTAGTGAGTCACCAGTTGAGTCGCGATAAACTCTGACACCTATTTTTCAACACATAACATGTTTAAACAATGAAAAACAAAGCAAGCACTAAATATGAACACAAAGAGTGATAAAAATCACTTCCAAAAACATATAAAATGATAAAAAATCTTTTGGATTGATCTATATATGGTTAAGCACACACACATCATATTTAAACAAGTACAATCGAACAAATGAATAAGGCATTCATTGAACATTAGGCATGTGTGTTGTGTGTGTATCAAATGTGGAATAGTCCTTAGTCAAGAGTGAAGTTTCAATGATCAATTCAATCAAGTCATACACAACTAGTATTAAGTCAAGTGGTCTATCTTAATTATAGAAATGAACATATATGACCTCCCACAAGAAAATGACTACATATCTTTGAAGCTTTTCATTTGACTTCTTTACAATTCATAACATTTGATCATTTTGAATCAATACATCTCATTTTGAGATTGATGCCTGAAATTATTGATATTTCAATTTGATGAACAAGCCTTTGGCTTTTGGGCATCATACATTTTCAATATAAGTTACTTTCCCTTTTTCCTAGTCAAATACTAGTATGTGCAAAGGCTTTTGCAGCTCATTATATCTTTTCATTTTGAGATTTACATTTGTTGAGTTCTTTAAGTAAAAACAATAAAAAGTGTGGGAAGATATATAGGCACAAGTCTATGCAAGTATCAAAACCATCAAGACTATTGACCAATCATTCATGACAAGTTTGAAAATTGATTTACAACAATCACACATAGATTTCAAGATTTTTCCCACAAAGAAATAAGTGCATAAAGAACAAGTTAAGCTCGTAAATTCATAAAGCCACTTGTATGAAGGTACAAGGCAAAACTCACATGTGATATGTGCTCAAACATATACGATTAAACTTTTTGAATTTTTCACTTTTTATGTGGTTTTAGGTTTTTTACTCACACAAAACTAAAAAAAAAAAAAAAAAAAAAAAAAAGGCCAAATGCAAAAACAATCAAAACAATGCATATAAAGAGATGCATGATGCATAAATGCATGACAATGAAACATCTAATGCATGAAGGGTCCTACAAAGATCGAAAGAATTAGATCAAGGACCAAAAGAGCAAAAGCTCAACCATAGGAACCCTTCCTCATCCAAACACAACAATTTTTCGGAATGAGTGTCTCATGAGAAGTGAGACGAGGGTTAGAAGAATGAGAACCGAAGATGCATATAGTTAAGGAGTTAAGAGCATTAAATACTTTCTTTAACAACATGCTATTTTCACTAAAATCCGGTTTACTCTTTTTAGTACAATTTCTAAGAAGCTCAAGTTTCTCTTTTCTTTTGATTCTTATAAGAGCATGAATCTTAGAGCAATGAGGTCTTAGATGATCAAAAGCACCACAATGGTGACAAACAATGTGTTTAGGTCTACTAGGCTTTTTGGGAAGGGATCTAGCAATGTGGTTTTGTTCTTTCTTCAACTTATGACATTGAGGTCTTATATGACCAATCATACCACAATGGTGGCAAGTTAGAACAAACTTAGATCCATCCAAAGCCTTAACTTGAGACCTAAACAGAGGCTATGACTTAACAATTTTTCTCTCCACCTTTTGATTTCTTTTATGTGGAGGAATGTACACTGATTTGTCCTTTGAGGTAGAACCCACAATAGGCACGAAATCGGGTATACAACATGATTGCAACAAATATTATCATCCTTTTTAGCAATAGGTTTAGCAATTAAACACTTGGCATACATCTTAAGAGATTCATTTTCAAATGTTAGCTCATCAACAAGTTTGTTAGACAAAACAAGTTTAGCATCCAAGTCCATATTCAAACATTCAAACTCTTTTAGTTTTTCAAGAGAATTTTCAACAAGTTTCTTATATTTTTCAACCAATTTGTTGGATTCATTGAGCTTAGCAACCAAATCATCATTTTCACAAAATAATTTGCTCAAATCCTTATTAAACTTCTTCGCCTTTTTCTTCAAGAGTTTAATGTTAGGAATATCAACAACATCCAAAGATTCATGTAACATAGCATCACAATGATGAGGATTATCACTCGTAGAGGCATTTTCATAAACACATGGCATGTTACATTCATCATTAACCAAATCATACAAAGAGGCATACAAACCACTATCCATGGCAAGTAAACACAAGGGGTCAAGGATCATACTTAGGTATTTAAACCACAACAAGTGCACCCACTCTGATACCAATTAAAAGTTCAATTAGTGTATAAAACACTATGAACGTTTAGACCCATAATTTAGAAATTATCAATTCTGTATTAAGCTTATGTTCATATTCCGCACATTAATTGTTTGACATTAAGCTTGAATTAGTAATTTGTAAATTGGGGGTCTAAACGTTCATAATGTTTTATACACTAATTGAACTTTCATAATGTATTATTTTTTGTTTTACCTAATTTGGACATAATAGTAAATTTATACAAACTCTATTTTCTATTCTCTTATTTTTCTTCTCAACCAAATAAAAGAGTTTTTCATCTCTCCACTTTTCTACCCTCCCAATAAAACACATATGAGAGAAAACTAAATATTTTCTTTCTACTTTTCTACCCTTTCTCTATTTTCCATCTTCTCACTTTTCCACTCCTCAAACCAAACGAACCCTTAATTACAATCAGCTAAAATTAATTACAACTAGTTACATCAATGGCTAAATAACTAATCTTCATTGTCCTTATCAATTGAATCCAACCATCATAACTAACTTCTTCAGCTCTTGCCAAATAAATATTGTATGTAATGTCCCAAAACTTTTAAAGGAAAAAAAAAAAGGGGATCATATTTTTTTAATGGAGCCACACATGATCCCCACCTACCCCTTATTCCCCACCACTCATTTCTCCCAAAATATCTCCCCTTTCCATTGGCCAGCCATACCCTTCTTTCTATTCTCTTTTCCTTCTTTTCACACTAACATAAACACACACTTATATCTCTGCCTCTCACACTCCCATACATCTTATCTTATTTAAGGTAAGAGCTCTTATATTTTGGTGGGTTTTCATATTTTGCTAGAGGTTCTTCTAATCTAAGTTTTGGAAGTGATATTCATGTGTTTATGTATATGGGTTTTGTTTTGGTGGACATATTTGGTGAATGGTTGTGGATTTTTTACAATGGTAGCCAATTGAGGTTTACCCATGATAAGGATTTGGGGGTTTTTGCTTGATAATGTGAGATAGTTGGTAAATCTAATTTTTATTGTTTATTTGGAGTTAGTAAAGGATTTATATTTAGGTTTGTAATGGTGGATATTGTTATATATGTTGTTGTTTCATGTGTCTCTTGAAAATAGTATGTATATATTGTGGAAGAATTCATAAAGTGTTAGGATCACTTATGATAAAGGAGAAGACTTTGAATGTCATGATTTATGTCTATAAATTGGGGTCTATACCTTGTAAATTAATTTGTTGGGAAAATTTGGGAGTATAATACATTATTTGTGAGGTTATACTAGGCTTGCCTAATTAATTGCTTATTTGGAAATTTCTAATTTGTAGCTAGATACAATTTCAAGTTTTATACTTATTATGATACGTTTGCTTGATATTGTTTAGATTCTAGCTAATCTCCTTTGGAGCTTGGAGAATTAGGTTTTTGGGGGGTTGCAAGGTAAGTAGCTTTTAATGAGACCTTTTTTCAAAAATAATCATGTTGCATAAATGTCATTTTTGGGTCAAACACATTTTAGAAAATTATTTGTGGAACTATGTTTTCCTAAAAGTATTGTGTTGTGACCCTGTTATATATGACTATTTATGAATAGTGCATCATATTTGGTAATGTATATGGGGAAATGTATGATGTGTTAGCATGGAAAAGATAAGCATCTTTTATAAAACTCTTGGGAATGGATTTTATGGATTTATTGCATTGTTTGCAAATTTTAAAGGTATTTTATCTTGACTTATGATATTTGGGAAATTGACAGAAAATCTTATTAACAAGTAATGATTTTGGAAAATTTGAGAACCTTGTGAATATTTTGTGTTAGGACATATGTGATTCAATATTAGGAACATATGTCACTATTTTATGTAGTTGACTAATCCTTTGACAAAACACACTTTACTTGTAATTGGGTAGATTTAGGATGTGTTTAATGCTTCAAGAAACCTTGTTTCAAGTTCAAGTGTTAAAGCCGTACAAGTCTATCCAAGAATCAAGGAATGAAGTGCAGGATTTTAAAACTTGACAACTAGCTCGACAACTAGCATCTATTAAGGTTTAAAAGCTACAGAAACCCGTGACTCGACAGCTAGCTCGATAGATGGCTATCTATCGAGGTTTATGAAGTTTAATTTTTCATAATTGTTTTTCATCCAATCCGTGTGTATGTATTTAGGTTTTCTTTTCTCACAACTTTAAACATATATAAGGATTATTTTAAGGGCCATCAAAGGTTACAAAAGTTGCATGAGTGTGAAGCAAAGTCTTGTTCGTGCAAATTATGACTGAAAATAGAATTTGCCCTAATTCATCTTTCTCTTGAAGAAGCTACTATATTTGTACATTGTAGGGTTTTGTGACCAAGCAACTTCATGATCTTCATTGTCTGGATGAACTGAAGAACTTTGCAGCCAACATCCTTCTCATGGTGACTAAGTCGTGTACTGAGATCCGTGCAATTGGTTAGTTACGTACTGGAAGCTGTGCATTGAAAAGGAGAGATTGTCACTACAGAACAAGTCCAATTGGGTATTGGGGTAAGGGTTCAACTATAGGTTGGTATAAGTACTGAGATTCCTTTACTTATAACCTCTTGTTTTGATAATAGTGAATTCTTGGGAGTGGTGACCTTAAAATCACACGGTGGAGTTTTTGCTATGTGGGTTTTCCTCATTCGTAAACAAATTACCATGTTAATTTATTTTCTGCTGCATACTTAGTTTAATTGGTGATTTGTTTATGTTACCACATGCTTTGCATGTTAATTTGATTAATTAATAAATTTGGCTAATTAATTAATAAATTCATCACAAGGGATCAATACGTTTTTGGCCTATCAAGTGGTATTAGAGCAGACATACTCTAATTAGGGTTAATCTTTGCTATGTGATCTATTGACCTTTGTTTGTCATGGATAGAGGATAGACTCTTATTATACCTCTTTTATTTGATAACATTAACTATGCATACTGGAAAGTACGCATGAAAGCATTTTTTCAGTCTTTAGATGAGAAAGTGTGGCAAGCTGTAGAGATAGGTTGGACCAAGCCTACAAAAGCCCCGGCCGACTGGGATGATGCTAAGATCAAGGCGGCAAACTTCAATAGTAGGGCATTAAATGCTTTATTCAATGCAATCATTAATGACGAGTTCAAGAAGGTATCCTCCACTGAAACTGCAAAGGAATTATGGACCATCCTCTAGACAACCTATGAAGGAACCAAGGCTGTCAAGGACTTAAACCTTCAGAAGCTCACTACTAGCTTTGAAGAGATGAAGATGGAGGAGGATGAGTCATTTGATGAGATCTATGCCAAGCTCAAGGGCATAGTAAACATAGCATTTAATCTTAGGGAAACCATTCTTGAACCTAAGATTGTGAGAAAAGTACTTAGATCTTTGCCCGAAAGATTCCATGCCAAGATCACCGCGATTGAGGAATCAAACGATATTGACAAAATTCCTTTAATAGAGTTAGTTGGCAATTTACAAACCTATGAGTTGGGTTTGACAAGGATCAGGAAATCGAACAAGAGTAAGAGCATGACATTAAAGGCCAAGAGCAATGATACTGATGAGTCTTCTGATGATGAAGATTCTAAGATGAAGTCCTACATCACCAGGCAATTCAAGAAGTTCATGAAAAATGCCAATGCAAAAGGAAGAAGGATGCTAAGGATGGTGGTCAGTACACTGTACCCTCAGGACCAAAGTGCTTTCGGTGTCAAGGTTTCGGTCATATGAAGCAAGAGTGCCCTACGTATCTTAAGACCATTGGGAAAAGCAAGGCACTTGCTGCTACGTTGAGTGACATTAAGCCTGAGGATGACTCCGATAATGAGGATGATGGAATCCTAAATGCCTTCACTACCACCATAAATCCTACTGAATGGATTGTTGAAAATGTGGATGAAGAAGAGGAATTGGTGGAGTCTAAGTTTGAAAAGATGGATGAACAAGATGACATCCACATAGCCTATGCAAAGTTATATAAGGTCTCAAAAAAGTATGAGAAGTTGTATAGGTTGGCCACCAAGAAACTTAGTGATGTGGAGCTTGAGCAGGAAGAGATCTCTACAAAGTTTGATGAAGCAAATCAGACCATTTGAGCACTGAGATTTAAGAATAATTTCTTGGCTGAGAAGACCAAGAAGCTTGAGGTAGAACTATTCCAAGTCAGAGCTCAGCTGGAAAGGACTTCAAGCGCTAAGCTTGATGAGATGCTCAGTCTTTAGAAATCTGCTTCTGATCGAACCGGTTTGGGTATGATTTCTCTTCTCCTAGTATTGCTACTACTAGTGCTAGTATTTTTTTTCCTCTTGCTAAGAATGTTGAAAATGAGAACAGTGAAGTTAAAAATGAATTACCTAGTGAGAATATAGATAAGGGTAAGTCTATCTTAGGAGCACCCCCTAAACTTGCTAAGAATGAGACTAAAAACCTTAGGGTTAAGAAGGGAAACTCTTAAAAGCCAAAACAAAAAAAGCAGCATTTCTGTCATCACTGTGGAGCAGCTAGACATACTCGACCTAATTGCTACAAGTGGCTAGCTACTCAAAAGGGCAATAGCATGATCGCGTCGGGAGATCAGAATCAGCTTCCATCCTCTTTCGCTCCTCTTGGAGATCTTCTCAAAGCCCTCATGTTTCTTTCGAACTTGAACGTTTTTAACTCTATCCCCTCACTGTTGGGTCAAAGGTTCACTAAACAGGAAGGTTCTTCTAAGGTGTGGAAGGAAAATGTCTCCAAGTGATTTCGTCACTTTTTCTCTCTCCCCTTCTTGTTTTTATTTTTGCATTACTTGGGTGTTTTGCTTTATTGTTTTGGGTTAGTCTAGTTTTATGCATTGCTTGGTTTAATTTGTTTTTGTTTGTTTTCCTTTTAGTTTTGGTTTATTTTGTTTTTCACATAAAAATAAGAAAAAATTGAAAAATACAAAAACAGTGTGTGTTTGTGTACATTAGTATTTGTGTATCTTGGATGGCCATTAAAACAAAGTTTTCTAAACTTTATATCTTTTGTAGCATAGATGAGCATTTCTATACACAACTAAGTAAATGAGCTTTGTGGCTCATGTTTGTGATAAGTAAGGTTAAGTGATCTCTTATACTTAATACTCATATCACTCTTTTTGATGGGAAGGACTAGAAAATACTATGAGAAAGGCATAAATAACCATCTCACCACTATTTCTCACCAATCATGAAATGACATCTCTATGCTTCAGTAACGTAAAAGTGCAATGTCAAATGCTTAACATCATTGGGTATTTATTTTCTCTCTCTTATATGCCCATGCATGGTTTGCTTATAAGAAAAATATGCAAAGAAAAATAAAAGCAAAAAGATCAAAATGTTTTATATATGATTGCAAGCATTCTAGGAGATGTGGGAGTTATAAAATGTACCTCGAAGGTGATAGTCCCCATCAAACAGTTATGATTGTGTGTGAGTTAAAGTGATTTCTCATATCTCAAATCGTCATAACATATAGACACTTATACAATCTTGCAATGTTTTTCACACATAACACGCAATATTCTTTGCTACTTTTGATACATGTGCAGGTACAATGTGATTTGGCCATCACAAGGAATACTTGTGTCTATGTATGCTCACTAAGATGTCTTAACTTGTTTTTAAAATATAAAATTTGTTAAACTTGTTTAGTGTGTGTGTGCTTTGGGATCTATGTGCTTAACATTTTTTTTTTGTTGACAAACGTTTTTGAGAGTTTAAAATGTTGATTAGATCCTTGGTTGAGTTGCATATTTAATTGCATTCATGTCTGTGTTTTTCTCTTCTTGAAATACTGTTTTTAAGCAAACTCGACAGCTCCTTGACACCTCTCGACACCTGGCTTATCTATCGAGCTCTTTAGCTTCTTTTTATCGCAATCTCGACAGCTTCTCAATAGCTCCTCGATCCATCGAGAAAGTTTCTATCTCCTTAATAGCTGCTCAATAGTACCTCAATCCATCGAGCTTCTTTTTGCTATGGACACCTCTGGAAACCTGCTCGATAGCTGCATCTATCGACCCTTTAAAGCTCGACACCTCTCGATCTGTCAAGAATTACTAAGCTTCTATATATAGGGTTAGTGTGATTCAAATCTCACTTCTCTCAATCTCTCTTGATTCCTACTACCTCTTCACCTCCCAAAACCTCTCTCTCTCACTCCAAACTTCATCCTCAAGGATTTTTCGGCCTAGATCAAGTTTTTCTTCACTTGGTAAGTGTCCTAATCCTTCTTTTTCATGCATTTCATGCATTTGACCTAACTTTTTGGGATTTTTTTAAACTTTTGGGGTTTTTCAAAATTGACGAAGTTATTGTGAAATTTTTGGGATGGGTTTTATATTTTTGATCTTAAAACATCATGCATTGCATCTCATTTGCATTATAACAATATTTCATGCATTCTTAGATGTGTGTTTACTTTGTTGTAAACATGTGTGTTGGTAGGATTGGATTGGGCTGAGCTCATGATGTTTTTACTATTGCATATCACATGCTCATGCATTTTCATGCATACGTATCTTACATTCTCTATATTCCTATATATTGATTGTATTGGTGCTTTTCTGCATGTTTCTTTCTCTCCCTCTCTCTCTAGTTTAAGTTAGTTGCGTTATGGCACCTAAGCATAAATCTACTCCGTCCTGGAACCTTCTTTGTTTCGAGGCACCCACTTCGTTTGATCCTACTCCTTCTTCTATTTGGTTCTGTGATGAGCAAGGACTTCTTGGAGAACTTTTCTCGACGAGGTGTTCATTCAAAATGCCAACTCATTTTGTTGGACTTCTCCTACACTAACCTACCCACTGTCATTTACAGTAGGGGTTGGAAGTCACTGTGTGACATCCTGGTCACTTGTCCATTCATGCTTATCCAGAAGTTCTACTCATACATGGATTTGATTATTTAGTACCTTGTTTTGTTACTCACATTTGAGGTACGGGCATTGTGGTCACATCGGATATTGTATTCGATGTGCTCCATGTCTTGAGGGTAGAGCATCCTGATTACCCCGGTTGTAAGCATCTGAGGACTGTGTCCAAAGACGAGCTTATATCAGCTTTTTGTGAGCGTCCCTCTTATTGGGGCGATTGTCAGTTTACTCTGTGTTCGGCCTTTGCTAAAGGTCCTAGGTTCATGAACATGGTTATGACTTTTTTTTACACCCTCTTTCTCACTATAACTCTATTACTGAGACCCGTGCTCGATTTTTTCTTTCTCTTCTAGAGTATCTCACTTTAGATTTTTTCTCTCATTTTATTCTTTCTATTAGAGATGTATATAGGGATATGACGACCCATGATAAGCTCATATTTTCCCTTCAACTATCACGAGGATTTTACGCCATTTTTTTTCCCTTTCCCGTTTCCGACCACTTCTCTATTATGTGTACCATTGATGCCGCCACCATTAAATGGAGCGAGGCGCAGCTACAATTGAGTAGGTTCGGTATGGTAGCTCCTCCCACTCCTTCAACTCCATCCACCTCCGCTCCCTCTTCCTCTACGAGTGATGTGAATCTAGTTGCGATCATGGCACAGCTTCGATGCTCACCTTGACACTCTCACTGATGAGTTGTGTCAGGTGAACACCCGTGTTGACCGTATTGCTAGATGGCAGGCTCGCCTTGGTGGCTTCGTAGAGTCTCCCTCTCCTTCTCCCGAGGCATCTGATGACAACGAGGCATCCGAGGATGATGTTGAGATTCGATGACGATGATGATGATAGGGATGGAGATGCTAGCTCTACCAGTAATGACCAGATGTCTACTTGATACTCCTACCCTTTGTCACTCGTGACAAAAAGGGGGAGTATTTTTGGATATAAGAGTAGTCATTCTCATAGGGGGAGGGTTAGTATAGGAGATTTTTGTTAGGGGAAGTGTATATTGAGGGATGTAATGAGGAATTTATGTATCTTTTCTTTTCTTTCTTTTTCAGATATATTATATCTTGTATATTGGTCTTGTGATCATTTTGACATACGTTGTATTTATACTTGTTTTATATATATTGATGTATGTTATTTCACCTATCTCTCCATGTGTTGTTTCTTTTCATTTTTTATACACATATTTTTTATTAATTGTATGCAATCTTTTATTTCGATTTCACACTAAGATGCCTTGATGAGTTTTGTTTATAGTGTTTTAGAAATACAGGTTGTCAGTCTTCTTGCCATGAATTCTCTTCTTGAAAAGTTTTTCAAGAGTTTGTGTTAGGATAGATTTTATTGTATTCAACAAGTGAATATGAGTTGAGTGATTTATGACTTCTCTTATATCTTATTTGTTTGTTGTGGTTTTGTCACGGATTGCTAAAGGGGGAGATTGTTAGGACATATGTGATTCAATGTTAGGAACATATATCACTATTTTAAGTAGTGGGCTAATCCTTTGACAAAACACACTTTACTTGTAATTAGATAAATCTAGGATGTGTTTAATGCTTCAAGAAATCTTATTTCAAATTCAAGTGTTAAAGCCATATAAGTCTGTCCAAGAATCAAGGAATGAAGTGCAGAATTTTAAAGCTCAACAGCTATCATCTATCAAGGTTTAAAAGCTGTTGAAACCCGTGGCTCGACAGCCAGCTCGATAGATGGCTATTTGTCGCGCCCCAAACCCAAAAGAGTCTAAAGCATGAGAAATACATCCTAAAGATACCTGTATATTTTTCCTTTTTGGACAACCAACTATAGGAGATCTTTATTTTCCTTTCTTTTCCACATGATAATAATATATAACCATGAATCTCCACATTACAAGTTAGAGCTCTATAACATATTTACGAATAATAACTAAAAAGCATGTGCTTCCACATAATACATGAATATATATATATATATATATATATATATTACAAAACTCTTGGATTACCCCAAGTCTTATCAAGAATAATGAATCTTAATATTGAGTCTAGGCCTACCATGCCTAAGGCTAACAAACCTCAAGTGACCAACCTCCAATAGAATTAATTAATGTCTCGGTGAACATAGCAAAGTTAAGTCACCAACCATTTACAGCAAAAGTCTCCAAATTTAACATAGCATTTCAATCATCACCAACGAAGTATGCTTCATATCCATGGTATAGCTAATTACTCTGAAAAACTGTTAGAGGGTGGAATGAGTTAACGCCCAGTAAGTAGCATAATTAATGGGAGTGGGGGAAATGCAAGTTTCATCTTCAATAATAATAATATGACAAGAATGATTTAATAATAAAACACAAAGTTTCTCAAAATAAATATCTTAAAACTATATACTATAATCTATGAGTATCAACAATATAATTTGCAAAGTCATAATATCTAACATAAGATAAATTATCACAAATATACCACACTACCATATAGACCGGTCAGGGGATCCACTCATTCACAACTGGCATGATATTGTCCTCTCTGGTATGCAGACTCTTGGCCCCATGGACAGTAGCCTCACCCATACCCTCAAAGGTTTTTCTCTCCCCCTATGGGCAGCAGAGAGAGCCCGTCAAATAGGACTTCTCTTGTATGTGGTCTCTTGGCCCCATGGGCAGCAGCCTCACCCACACACAATCAAGGAACCTCTTCCCCCCCCCCCCCATAGATAGTAGGGAAGAACACGTCATCTAAAGTGAAAGGGCACTGACCTGGATTTGATTCTGTTGTCACAAAGACTACTAAAACCAAATCGAGTGATCACCGGGGAATCACATATGGCGTGGTGTTAAAACCACATAAACTCACATGTTACATTACTTTGAAACATAGTTCATAACCAGGTAGTTTCAGAAAAATCTTAAATAATCTAACTTCTACAAAGTTATTAAGGTTTTCAACTTCATTCTTGTCAAGAGATTTTCTATCAACTTCCCATATAACAAGACAAGATAAGCATCTTTAAATTTTCTAATATACCATAAAATCTAAGATTTCCTTATCTAAGATTAAATAAAAGATGCTCATTTTTCCATATCAATAATTCATGCATTTCCCCAAATGCAATACCAAATATGATGCATTTTCATATATACTCACACACACACACACACACATATATATATATATATATATATGCATTTCCCCAAATGCAATACCAAATATGATGCATTTTCATATATACTCACATATATATATATATATATATATATTTATATATTTATATTAAGGTTACAACACAATAGTTTTGAGGAAAATATAGTTTCCATAAGTAGTTTCCAAAAGCGTGTCCAACCCCAAACAACATATATGCAAAATGTTTATTTTTTCAAAAATCCCATTAAAAAGCTACTTATCTCGCAACCGTAAAAGCCTAATTCTCCAAACTCCAAAGGAGATTAGCTAGAATCTCAACAATATCAAGCATACTTAATACGGTAAGCATAAAGCTTAAAATTGTATCTAGTTACAATTTAGGAATTGCCAAATATGCACTTAATTAGGGAAGCCTAGCATTTAACCTCATCAATAACATATTCCACTTCCAAAGTTTCTCAATAAATTAATTCACAAGGCATAGACTCCAATTTATAAAGTTAACCCATTTAATATCATATCTAACATTATGACTAACTTCCATAAAATTTACACTACATCATTAAGAGGCCCATGAAAGCAAAAGCAGAATCAAAATATCCTCCAAGACAAGAAATTTAGGACTTCAACTAACACCAAATAAACCTAATGGCAAAGGAAAAATTAGATTTACCAACCATCACATGTCATAACTCAAAACCCCTAAATTTTCCCCCATAAATAAACCTTAGGTAGTCATCATTACCACAAATTATATACCCACTCATCAAATAATTCCACCAATACAAAACGCATACATAAAAACACATAAATATCACTTTCAATGCTCATAAATCACATGGGTATCATTATTAAAATTTCAATAAAAATAACCTCAAGCAAAAGTGTAAAACCCACCAAAAAGACTATAAACTTTTACCTCAAATAAAAGATGAAGATGCTTAGAGGTTCCTATGGATTTTCTGGTGACATTGCCGGAAAAATGATGGTGGAGATGGTGGCATGGAGGTACTGGTGAGAGAGTGTGAGGAAGTGTAGAGGAGTGTTCTACCGAAAATGCAAAGGAAGAAAAAGAAAGAAAAGAGAAAGAGAAGTGAGGAGCCGGTCAAAGAGAGTAAAAGATAAGTAAAAATGAGTGGTGGGAATGGGGGGTAGTTGGGAGGCATGTGTGGTCCCAAAAAAAAATCTGACTTCCTTTTTTTTTTTTTTTTTTTGTTTTTTTTTTTGGGTCTGATTGATAGGGACGTTACACTATTTATCGAGGTTTATGAAGTTCAGTTTTCAAGATTGTTTTTCATCCAATCCGTGTGTATGTATTTAGGCTTTCTTTTCTTACAACCCTAAATATATATAAGAATTATTTTAAGAGCTATCAAAGGTTACATAAGTTGCACGAGTGTGACGCAAAGTCTTATTCATGCAAATTGTGACCGAAGACAGAATTTGCCCTAGTTCATCTTTCTCTTGAAGAAGTTGTTGTGTTTGTACAACGTAGGGTTTTGTCACCAAGCAACTTCATTTCTTCATCGTTTGGATGAACTGAAGAACTTTGCAACCAATATCCTTCATAAGTTGGTGATTAAGTCGTGTACTGGGATCCGCACAGTTAGTTAGTCACGTATGGGGAGCCATATATTGAAAATGAGAGATTGTCACTATAGAACAATTCCAGTTGGGTATTGGGGTAAGAGTTCAATTGTAAGTTGGTATAAGGTACTAGGATTCCTTTACTTGTAAATGCTTGTTTTGATGATATTGGATTTTCGGGAGTGGTGACCTTAAAATCACCCAGTGGGGTTTTTGTTGTGTAGGTTTTTCCCATTCTGCTTACTTAGTTTAATTGGTGATTTATTTGTGTTACCACGCACTTTGCATTTTAATTTGATTAATTAATAAACTTGGCTAATTAATCAATAAATTCATCACAAGGGGTCAATACGTTTTTGGCCTATCATTTTGTGTATTTCAGAGGTTTTTGTGAAACTACTCGAAATTGAACCGTGTTTTGATTTCATGTAAACTGTGAGCTCTTCATGTTTTTATTCTTGGGCTGTGACATGTGATTACCCAGCCAACTGCCGTAGTTTTTGTGACATTGGCATGTTGGCACCTAGTTTTTATGGTGGATTGCTGTCTTTGTGGCATAATTGATGTCTTCGTGGCATAACTGATATCTTCATGGCGTAACTTGATGTCTTTGTGGCATACTTAATGTCTTTATAGTGGCTTGTCACGTGGCCTTTGGTTGGATTTTTGGGTTTTAAAAGGGTGTTTTGATAGCTCACAGTAAATAGTATGTAGTTTCATGTTGAAATATTTTGAAAAAGTTTGGTGCTACATTCTTTTAATCATTCTTGTCAATTTATTAAGAAAAATGGATATGCATGATCCTAATGGAAATTCCCAAATTATAACATGTTTTGTAATATGTTCATCATCATGAAACCTGAATTTCCCCGACCCCAATTAATTATGCTACTTACTGGGTTTTGTTTCATCCCATTATTTTAGAAACTTTTCAGAGTAGGCAACAATTATTTTGAGACAGTTTTTTCGAGGCTAGCAATAGTTAGACTAACTACTGATGGAGACTGAACTTTTGTGATGGAGATATTTAGATGATGTGTATCATAGAGTAAACTTGACTGATTCTTTTGTATATTATAGTAGTTATTATGACTTTATTTCTACTGATGGGACAAGTTATTGATATGTAATTTTATTTATTCAGACCTCCATTCTTTTGTGGCCAATGATCATTGTAATTATTGCATAGAGCTTTGACTTACTTTGGGAGTATTGTCAATGAAATTATTATAATAATTTTTGATGTTGGTACTTGGTATGAATCATTTCAATTGAATTGTCAAAAAAAGAAAAATCTACAGGTACCTTAAAGATGTTTTTCTCTTGCTTTGGACCCTTTTGGATTTGGAGTGTGACATTGTAACTAACTAATTTCTTTAGCTCTTGCCAAATAATTGCTCTAACTAACTCGTATCATTTTGTGGCAGAGAGGAAGAGAGAGAAAGTGAGAAAGAAATTAATAAATAAATGAATAGTAAGAAAATTGATATAGGGTGAGTTGTGAAATGGTGTGTTAAAATAGATAAAATTAGTTTTTGAGGTGATAAATGCAAAAAAGTTTTAGAACCAGCAATGTGTATGTTTTTACATTGCTATTCTAGCACCTCAAATACCAAAAATAATCTATGCCTGGTGAGCTATACTTAAATTTTTTTAATTCGTTGCTACAATAAGTTTCTAAGCAACAAGCTAAATATTAAATCACAATGTTTTATTCAATTCTCCCTCTATTTTATGCTCAAAGAAATTTTTTTTTTTAAGTAGTAAAATAAGAATAAAGAGAAAATGAATAAATAATATTTAAATAAAGTGGTAAAAAAATAGAATATATGAAATAGGGTGTATTATTAAGCGGTATGTTAAAATAGATAAAATAGTTTTTTAGAGTGTTAAGTGCTAAATTTATGTGAATGCAGTTTAAGAACTATAATCGGGGTTTCTTTTTTCTCCCCCAAAAAACCTAAATTGAACCAAAAGATTAGAATATTGCAGGAAAAAGGAGAACAATGAATAAATCAAAATTAAAAATACTCAAATAAAAAAGCAAATACTCTTTGGTTGGAAATGAGATAGATAGATAGATAGGAAAAAAGGTTAGCGAGGAGAAGAGTGGGATCATTGTTAGGGATGAACGGGCTGGACTCTTAGTTTTTTTGCTTCTTGTCCTCAAAGAACTTGATGTACGTGTTCCTCACACGATTTGCTGGCCACCCTATGACTTTGGGCATTCTGGGAGTGATACAAGAAGAGACAAAAGAGAAAGATTGGCCAAAGAGTGGGGTGGCTTGATATATTTGGCAGCCTTAGGCGAAAGTTAAATGGAGACTTTTTATATATTTAAATATGACTTTTAAATTTTTTTTAAATATTATTTAAACTCTATTATCTTGTTTTATATGCAAAATTACTAATTAATCACGAAATTTAAAAAAAAAAATTGAGAAAGTCTATAGACAAAAAATTATTAAAACTTTTCGCACCTATTGATGTGGCAGATTGATAGTAGTAAGTAAAAATATAATGTTAGCAGAGGACTTAAATGAGAACTAATAAAAATTTTCCAACTCAGCTGTTGTGAAAAATATTGTGAAATTTTTTTATATTGGTTTTTTGAGAAGTGCTACATTCACAACATTTTCATAACAATCTTAGATGTTAATTTTTTACTAATTCTAATTTGAATCCACCACTAAAATTACTTTTTTGTTCACTATTAACAGTTAATAACAACTTGTCATTTACAATACTTACAACAAATCCTAAGTGTTAAGTTGTTACTAATTTTAATTTGACCCCACAACTAAATTTTTTTTTTCTTACCTATAACAGCCAATAACAATTTGCCATTTAGAATTTGTTGTGAAAAATATTGTGGACGTATTTTTTTTTTATTTGATAAAAAATTACTTTATTTATTTGCTAATAATTAGGCTTAATTAGTCTATTATAATATAAAAAATAACTCTATTAATAAAAATTTGAGAGCTTTTTTTTTACTTGAGGTCTTTAGGCCACTGCGTCATTTGCCTATACTGTTGAGCCGCCTATGCTGAGGAGGAAATAAAGGGAAAGTGGTGGCAAAGAAGAAAGAGAAAGAGAGAGAAAGAGGAGGGTGAGGGTTGTTTTTTTCTTTTTATGTAAGAGATTCCCCTCTTTAGCAGAATCGCAAGATTTTGTTTTAGAAATCTTGGAGAGGCCATGGCCCTCTCCCTCTGGCATTATGATCCTCCGCCAATGGGATCATTGATAGTGAGGTTCCAGTAATGTACAATTCGCTTTCTTCAAAAAAGTTATATGTACATAATTCTTTGCTTCTTTTTTGGTTATGTTTTATTCTTTGCTTCATACTTTTAAAAGTAACAGAGTGAATTACTAAGAACATTACTGTAGAAATGATGCAATTTGGTCCAAACTGTCTAGTGGGCCATTGTCCTCTGGATCTACAATACTATATATTCGCAAATGAGGGCGTTCTTGTAGACACACCTAACTCTCTCTCTCAACAGAAGGAAAAAAAAAACTCTCTCTCTCTCTCTTACTCTCTCTCATGGATGAATCTCCAGGGTTTGGCGAGTTAGGGGAACTCTATAGTAGCCTCAGTGATGGAACTCCTGAATTTCGCAAGTTAAGGGAACTCTATAGTAACCTTGTGAAGGGGGACGAGTCCAATGTAATTGCTCAATATTCAGAATGGGGGCAGCGTCGTTTTGAGGATTTCACCTGTTGCCGCGATACCATTCTTCACCTGGCTATTTACATGAAACGAGAGAACATCGCAAAAAAATTCCTGGAGAGACATGTTCAATCGGGTCTTCTTCCACCACTGACCCAAAAAAATGCACTAGGGGATACCGTTCTCCATGATGCTGCGGCAACCAATATGACAAGCCTTGCGAAAGAATTGTTAATAGTAACTCCAGAACTGCTGTCGATACAAAATAATAATAGCGAAACACCTCTCTTCAGAGCAGTCCGCTTTGGCCACACTGAAATGTTCAGGCTTCTAGCTGACTGGGTGAAAATAATAAAAGTGCCTAATTTGCCCTATTTGACCGACATGAATGGATCTACCATTCTTCACATGGCAATTATTGCTGAGTTCTTTGGTGAGTATTTTTTGCCCAGCCATTAAAAAATTACCACTTGGTTTTTTGAGTTTTTTTTTTTTTTTTTCCCCTCTCTTTATTGGGAGTAAAGTAGAAGCATGCTTCAAAGTTCAAACTCTCAACACCACCTCATTTGATATTAACATGATAAAGTTAATTGCTTCACCATTATTTTTTAATGTCTTCCTTCTATTGCATGTATAGAACACAGATTTGATATATTGATATGAATCAATACTCTTGTTTATTGTCTTTTCTTATGCTTGTTACATAATACTTATTCCCTGTTTGAACTGCAAACACAGACCTTGCGCTGGAAATAGCCATGAAGTATCCAGACTTAATTAATATAAAAAATGAAAAGGGGATGATAGGACTCCAGCTCCTCTCAAAAAATCCATCAGCATTCAAGAGTGGAAGGAAGTATGCATTGCTCAAGAGATTCATTTATTACTGTATGATCCTTCCCTCAACTTTACTAAACTAGTTTCTCTTTTTGGGTAAGCAGTTAGATTTTCATGACGTGAATTTAGGGTCTCAAGTGGGGAAAGTAGAAAAGAGTGAGATTGATTAATATATATATATATACTCACTTTGTAGGTCTTTTGCTTGGAATGTTCCAAATTATGATTTTTTTTTTTAAATATTCAAAGTAAGATATTTTTCAAATGTCAATATATATTATATTATATTAATAATTTTTTTTTTTTAACTTACCTTTAATTCATCTCAATAGTTTTAATTGAAATTTTTATCTTTTTATTTGAAAAACAATGTATTAAAAGATGTTTATTTAAAAAGTGAGATATTCTAAATAGGGAAGTGCATTTAACCCAGAAACTTGAAGAACAAAACCCAACCTAATTGGACACTTTAGATTGATTTTTCTTGAGTTGATAGGTTGGGTTGTAATTTTTTGTAAAACTTTGGGTCGAGTTGGATTCAAGTTGTATTTTAGATTGTTAGTTGATTTATTTAGGATTTTGTTACTTTATTTAAATTTGTTAGTATGATATATTTTGATATTTTGAGGCATAATTTTGATAAAATTAAAATATTATGCTCAATTGTGTAAATTGTAATCAATTGTAAAAAAAATTAACTAAAACAATTGAATAAAACCTAAAAAATTTTATTAGGCTAGAAAAAAATGATCATACTTTGATGATCCAACCCAACTCAACCCAACACCTAGGTTTTAGAATTATTATGGATTGAGTTGGGTTGACAATTTTCAACCCAAGGAGGTTGAATTGGGTTGAAAAATATCTCAAACTCAACCAAGTGTGACCATGCATGACTCTAATAAGACCTAATTCTAAATAGGACCAACAATGTGTCATGGATATGATTATTTTCTAATGGTTGAGTTAAGATAGTGCATATATAACATTTTTATCAAATACTTCATTGACATATTAAAATGATCGAATTTACAACTTTTGTGAATACCAATTCTATTTTTTTTAAAAAAAATTTAAAATAAATTCAGAATGTACTTACTTTTTTTTGGGGGATCAGAAATTCAAATTCAATTCGATGTCCTTTAATTTTAAGCACAATGTAAATGGTAACAAATTTTCCTCTTCTTTATGAGGCAATTGTGAGATTAGCTGGCATTCAAATAAAAGAAAAAAAGGTTAGTTAGTTAAAGCATGAAATTAATTTTAAACTTAAATGGAACTACACCCATAAGATTTTGGCATTTTGCCACGAAATTAGGTAGCATCTTTGTTAATATGTTTGAAACTGTTAACAAATAAAAAAATAAAATAAAAAAGTTATTTTTCTTCTCATTTAAATTTTTTTTTTTCTAATTAAATCCTTCTAGTTTCTCCTAACTTTGTCAATTTTTATTTTATATTACCATAATCAAATCTCTCTCATATGAAAGTAGTTCTCACAAATAATACCAAATGGTAGAAATTTGATATATCATTCCAAATACCTTCTCCTAATTTTATAAACCAAGCCTAATCCTTGGCAACTTTTTGGTGTCGTGGCTGTATCCAGGTATCCCTAAACACTGATGTAAGAGATGGTAGCCACCAAGGAAATAATAGTCAATTAGAACCTGAGCAGTCTCCGATGCACACCGTTTGTCTGTACTTAACTTCAGGTATGCAAAAGCTATATTGTGCAAAAATAGATAAGAATATCATTTTAAATTTGAAAAATTCATGGTTCACTTGTGATATATGTACACGCACACTAATATGTGTGACTATGTCAAATTACGTCATCTAGTGTAATTCTTTTTTTTTTTTTTTTCTTTTTTTTCTTTTTTGATCAAAGTGTAATTCTTTATTTATGTTATACCTTTCAATACTTTTTTTTTTTTTTTTTTTTGGTTTTACATATTCTTTTTCTTTTTCCTTTTTTTTTTTTAATGGGGGGATTTACACATTATTTTTCTTTTAGAAATCACTGAGAATTTCAAATTCCTTATCTTTAACTTATCTTCTTTTCCATTCTTTCCTTATAATTTTTTTCCTCTCTTAAATTCTTTCAAACACCCAAATAAAAACTAATAAATTTTTTATTCACTTCATTGTTTTTTTTTTTTTTTTTTTTTTTTAATCTTCTTTCTTTCTCTCTCCCCCCAAATTCCTATCATCCTCTCCTACTCTTCCATGACCATAGATGTAATTGGAACCCACAATAGGAATGTCATCTTCCTATCATGGGTGAACAAGTTTGTAGCCAAAATTTTGTCCTTACACATTACCTAGTCTTGTAGCATTTATCACTCCCTAGAAAACACCTCGCCCCTAAATCCAATCCACATTTTCTCTCATGTGGCTTACTAGAAACACCACCCCAGAGATATCTTCCTCTCACCTTTTTTTCTCTGATCTCTCCCTCCAAACTAAGTCTCTTCTTTTACATTTTCATTTTCTTTTCTTCCTTGATGCCATGCGGCTCCGTAGGTTTCCACTTCTTTTATCTCCTTGCATTTCTATGTTTTGGAATCTATTTGATTTTGTTGCTAGAAATTTTTTTAGTCTTATTTTTAAATTTGTTCACATTGTGTGGATTTGTTGATCGCTTGTGATTCTTTTTTTTTTTTTTTTTTTTTTTGTGTGTGTGTGATTTTGTTCATACAATGGGGTTAGATTTTATTTATTTATTGCTCTAATTGTTGTGAGAGTGGTTTTTTTGCTTCGATTTTGTTCTCAAACAGATGCTGAATTTTTCTTTTTTGGTTGCACTTAATTAATTGGTTGGATGGTAAAAGGTGGATCCCAATGACTCATTTGAAAAATCCATTCTAAGCAAAATGAATCATACTTACCAAAATGTCCAACCACTCAGTTAAAAAAAAAAAATATATATATATATATATATATTTATAAAGCATTTTGGGTCTAGAAAGCAGTGAAATGCATTCTGAATAGGGGTGGCGGCCCCCCCCCCCCCCCCCCCCCCCCCCGGCCCAAAGAAAAAAAGGAAAAAAAAATTGGGCCCCCCGGCCCAAAGAAAAAGAAGAATTTTTTTTTTTATTGTTTATATTTTCTTATTTTTAGAGTTGTGACTCCCTCTTCCAAAAACTTAAATCCTCTCTATTTTAATTAGCCTAACCCAACTAGTAATTACTCAACTCAAAAACTTAATAAAAACAAAACTTTAAGATTAAAAATGTTAGTCGTCCCAGTATTAGAGTGCTAGCATCAAGTGTTCTAAATGCTAAATATTTAGTATTTAAAACACCAAATACCAAAAATATTACCGTATGAGACATTTCAAATGCTATATTAAAGTAGCAAAAGTAGTTTTTGGTTTGTGAAAAATCAAATTTTATTTGCAATAGTTAATACTCTTAAGATACAATATTATTTTGTGTCTTATTGTCGGTATTGGTAGATAATTGCATCTTAATATATTAAAAAATAATGATTTTGTGTATTTATCTTAGTTGATAGTTTGTTAATATTATATGGATACTTATTTGGATTTTTTTTCTAGCCCCTCTAGCTTGAAATCTTAGGTCCGCTCATGTTCTAAACACGAGAAAAAATAAAAATAAAAATAAAAATAAAAACCCTTTCGTTTTGCATAATTTATCTTTTAGCCGGGTTGAAAACGGGAAAGGTGCTGGAAACTATCCTCTGAATGCCACTTAGAATAAAAATTATAGATTGTTGGCAAGAATTTCGCTGTTGTCCTTGTTGTGACATGGGCTTGAAAGATCTACAAAATCAATAATAGGAACAAAGCGGACTAAAAAGAAAAATTAACACAAATACACACAAGTGAACACCGATAATTCACATGATTTGGCTTTTGGCCTATGTTCATGGGTAAGGATATTTGCAGTGTGGTGCAGGTGTGGTTTAGCCAAAACCATAACCGCACCGCACCTCATTTTTGAGATCACATGTGCTGTACGATATTTAAGATGCTGTTTGAATGGTTTGAAGCCAGTATATTTTTAAAATTTTGGATTTTCCTTACTCAGTCCAAAACTAATTTTTCCCTTTATTTTGGACTAAGTTTTAAACTATTGAGCTAGTTTTTCTTTATTTTGGGTTTACTTTCCTAATCAACACTTGCTGGGTTATTGAACTATTTTTAAAAATAAAAAATAAAAAAAAAATAAAGAAAAACTAGACTACTAGTCCGCTAATGTATCACTTATGCTTCCCGCACCTATTTTCCTGACCAAAGCATCATATATGAGTACTAGACTACTAGTCCGCTAATAGAACTTTTCCAAGTAGAATTTCATAGGCAAAATATAAAGGCTACAAACCAAGTAGAGGTTGGGAGAGGTTTCCTAGCCTCATAAGACAAAGTCATCACTACATTAGGTTATACTTATGTGATGCCAATTTATGTGCACTCAATTCATGCCATTTATTAACAAATTTTCAAGTTGGCTTCTATAAACTAATCTCCTCTATCATCTCTATCAAAATCCCTGAGGGTTAACTTAAATTGCAAACCCAAAACCGAAATAAAGTCAAAATAGAATATCTTATCCAAAATTTATCAGACTTTAACTTTTTACTACCATTCTTTTCCGAGTATATGTATTTATTTTATTAAAGTTTGATAAGGAATTTATTTGGCAGTGGCAAAGAAGATAAACATATCAGTTTGGAAATTTCTTTGTCGAGGTACAATACTCTCTTGCTTTCTTATAGATGAAAATAAAAATGAAGAGAGTTTATTTTATGGTGAGATTACTTTTTCATGAATTTAAAGGTGTAGATACTGTTAGCTCATTTAAAAATTTCATCAAAATGAAGAACGTGGTGCTTTATAAACCTTCAACTTAATGGAAAATAATTGGAATCTCTCCGATTCAAAACAAATCCTTATCCCCTCTTTAAACCTGTACCCGTCTTACATTTTGAACTTTAACAGTATGGCCAATGATGGCAAGACTTTATGGAGAAAAGAGAAAGCATGAATCAGCTTTCAAACTAGCCAAGTTGCTAATAGTTAAAGATCGTTCGTGGTGGACAAGAAGTCAAGAAAACAGTATACATCAAACACATAACATAACGAAGGACCCGGGAAAAGCCGAAAATGCTGAACGTCTTACCTCTTTGCTTATGGCAACAAGCACAGGAATAGTAGAGATTGTTGAGGAGATACTCAGAGTGTATCCCCAGGCGGTTGATCACGTAACTCCTGATAAATGCTGGAACATACTGCATGTGGCCATTAGCCATCGTCAATTGGAAATCTTTCACCTTGTGAAGAAGATGGACATACCAATGGCCAGATTAGTTCGACGGATTGATGAGGATCAGTGCACCATCTTGCACCATGTTGGAATCATGAAGTATTACAAAGGGGGTACCCTGCCTGGTCCTGTTCTCCAATTGCAAGAAGAGCTGCAATGGTTCGAGGTATGTCCTTGTTTTTGGTACTGAACACCATATACAATATTCATTATTTCAAAATATGCTTTTGAATGTGAGAAGATTTCCGTGAATATGAGATCACCAAATTTGGCTTATTCCTTTATGTTTAGAAATAAAATTTCAAGCAATGTGTACAAAGATTTTGTCCCATCATGAAAAATTTTTAAAATACTAATCTTACCACCTACCAATGCACATCATATCATATGGTTAGATCCTTATGTTACAAATAAATATTAACAAACGGTCTAAATTATGAATTTGATTCTAAAAAAAAATGTCTTGGAGTTAAATAGTCCAACCTAAAAGTTTAAGAGCCAGATAGATAACATTGCCTAAGTGATATTTACAATAGAATCCTCAATTAAAAAATTAAAATACAAACTAAAATCTAGAATTTTTATAGCACCTACTTGAACTCCACTAATTTAGGAATCATATACCTCTTAGCCATGAGTACTTATTCAAGACTATAATGACATGATATTTTATTTCCTTACATAATAGTGAATCTCATTAATTAAATTTATAATAATATTATTCACGTAAGAGGAGGAAGTAGTATTTTATTGAACTTTTGAAGTAACTAAAAACTTTATGTTAGGTATGATCTGGTGTATTAATCTTGATGCCTATGTTATTCTTACATTTGTAAAATGCTTAAACCATTAATTACCATTTTTTTTTTTTTTTGAGAAATAATTACAACATGCTGCTAACCCCGCAGCTTGAACCCTTTCCCCCCTAAACCCCCAAGCACTTTGTACATGGGGAGATGCCAATTCAGCTACAAGACCCTTGGCCATTAATTACCATTTAATAAAAAAGTTGTTACCAATTTTACTATAAAAATTGCAAACTTATGTAATAATAAATGTGATTGGTGTCATGTCAAGAGTCATCATCAAGATTAGTACACCAGATCATACCCAACGGCTTTATAGCTCAATAATAAAGGTGCTCTACTTTGAGACACTGAAGGAATAAATAATCTCATAGAATGTTTGATTTATGTGTATCAATCTTATACATATCTTTATTTATTTTTATTTTTATTTTTTTTGCAGCGTGTTCGAAAGATAATACCCTCCCATTACGAGATGCACCGTTGCCAGATTAAGCAAAAGACCGCTCAAACCCATCAATTTGATCTAGAAGCTCAAGCTGCTGAAATCCATCATGTCGCTAAACCCACTGAAGCCTCTCAAAATATTCCTCCAATCCATGGAATCTCTGAATTATCCCCTCTAATCCCTCAAACTGCTCAAGATAAGCAATTGCAAGAAATCCATGCAAGAATTTTCAAGGAAGTACAAGAATATCTGAAACTGACCTCTCAAACTGCTCAAACCGCTCAAGAGTTATTCGAACAAACCCATGCAGCACTTCTAAAGGAGGCACAAGAATGGCTGAAACGAACCTCTGAGGCTTGCTCTGCTGTTGCTGTTCTCATTGCCACTGTTGCCTTTGCAGCTGCTTACACGGTCCCTGGAGGTTCCAATCAGGACACTGGGGTTCCCATCCTACTACAAGACCCTTTCTTCTTGGTTTTCACTGTCATGGACGTTCTCTCTCTCGCCAGCTCATTGACTTCCGTAGTCATGTTCCTTTCTATCCTTACCTCACCTTTTGAGCTTCGGGATTTTCGCATCTCTCTTCCACAGAGGCTTACACTCGGCTTCACCTTCCTGTTCTTCTCAGTGGCTGTGACTATGCTTGCTTTTGCTGCAACAATTATACTTATCATTCATTTGAAGAAGCGGTGGACTACTACGCTCATTTATACTGCTGCATTCCTTCCAGTCTCTGTTTTCGCATTATTGCAGTTCCCTTTGTATGTTGCGTTTATGAGTACTTTGAGGTTCTCTTGGAAAGTGATTAGGAGAGTTCTTCCTAGCTGTTGTTTCCTCCAAAGTCGGTTTAAGAACACTACTACGGGCTCCATTTACAAGACCCTCTAAGATTCCACACAGTATTTTCTCTCATATTTCAACTCTAACTGTTAGTCAATACCTTTTCCTCAAACAGAGAAAAATAAAATTGTTGCCAAATACCTAGTCGTAAGTCAACTTCTTATTGTTTGCTTTTGAGTACTAAAAATTTTTAGTACTATAAATTTTATTTCAAAAAATTTATAAATTAAAGTAATATATAATGTGATTGGTGATACTTCAATAACATATTAAATCAGTATTGAATTTCTTCTTTTCTGTAATTGGTGACATCAATTTGTACAAGTTTATGTCTGTGCATATTAGCATTTAATCTTTAGACACAAGGAATGTGACCTTTATACAGTTATATTGTATTTGTAATGTAAACTTACATTATAATCACATAAAAATTGGTAAATATATATTTACAAAAAAGTGGTAATATAGTATTCTTTTTCACTTTATTTTTCTTAGATTGTGTACTAAACAGGTAGAAATAGATGGTGTCATGTCAATCCACTTATTAAATGGGTTGTTTATGGTTAAGAGATTTTGAAACAATTTTTGAATGATTTAAGTTTAGGTTGAGATAAGCATTCGACTAACACTTATTAATTACAACCCCTACTTGTAAATGGTCCAGACTAATTTTTCCTGGCACTAATTAATAGTCAATATTTTGTTCTATGTCAACAAGAATCTATCATTGTCTAAATCACATTTTATCTTTACATCTCATACAAAACATCGGCAATGGTTGCAAAGTATTGTACAAAGTAGGATTAATTTATCCTTAAAACAAGACCCATACTAGAGAAATTAAAATTTCCCCAATTATATATCGTTATTGTTTTTGTATGTTTTTAGACCTCCTAACACAAGTTGATTAACCTAGTTATTTAGCAAAGTGATTACTTAGATAAATTATTCAATTCTAGGTTAACACAATAAAATCATATCATGTAAATAATGTGGAAATATAAGAACACAACGATATGATAATCCAAGAAAACTTAACCGGTAAAAAACCTAGGGAGGATTTAACCTAGCTATCCTTAAGGTAAAACAAATCCACTATGAAAGAATTGAAATTTTTACCATAGAACTTAGACCACTAACATCCTATTGCTGCATTGAGTAAAAAACTTACTACCACGACCACGTGATAGTTTCGTGCCCACGAACTACTTCTTTCTTTGATCTACTGTAACCACAAGTTCTCCTACTTGTGACTTTGAGACTCCACTCAAAGGTTTCAGATCTTCTTTAAAATTCTTTATGCAGCAATGAAGAGATCATCATCAAGTTCTTGATGTGAATCTTGATCTTGACAATTTTATGTGTTTATAAAAGTAAATACCTCTAGATCTCACAGAAAATTTAACACACAACTATCAAAAGGCTTTTAAAACGTAGTTAGAGTTTTTTCTTTTATACATGGAGTAAAACACAAAACCCTACACGTCAAACGGGCTTGAGCTGAATTGAAATTTTTGCAGTAAAATAAATTTGAACGTGGTTCGATCGATTGAGCATAATTTTCGATTGATCAAGCCTTGCAAATTTTGTCCAATAAATTCTATAATTACTCAATTCTAATTTTATACATAAACACACTTTAAGCAAGTCTAAACTTAGACTCTATATTTTGATCATGGTTTGCCAACATCATACAAATTGAAGTTCTAATACATTAATTTTTAAATTTGTTAAAGTAGTACGTAAATCGTGATAAGAATAATACTATTTTCACATGAATTCATAACATAATTGATACTATTTTTATTATTGGTGGATCATAATAGAGTATGTTAAAATTTCTTAGCCAAAAAAAAGTATGTTAAAATTTATTAAAATAAAAATAAAATAAAATATTAAAACTACTAAAAATTTATTTTAAAAAAATTCACAAACTGACGTAATTTCATTTCAAACGCAATTAATAAATGTCTCTGAGAGTCAATAAATTTGTATTTCAGAGGAGAAAGCAGAAAGGGGCTTATTGTTTACCAAAAAAAAAAAAAAAAAAGGGGGAGGAATTGTGAAATAATTTTCCGATATGAAGAAAGGGGTTTATTATTAATTGCTATTGTATTACTCCAGTATGAAATAATTTTCCGCAGAAAGGAGGAATTGTGAAGTTTCAGCATGTTTCATGCTGAGCCGAAAGACGACAAAAAGTCTGACAATGTATCACATGATTATGATTCGCTTTTAAAAGTTTCTTGGACGGTAGGAGTTAGGAGTTATGACCATTCACTTTTAAAATTTAGAGTGGACTCAGACATCACTTTTGCAAAAGAGTAAAGTCACGATGGAAACAAGTGCACATTCGGAAAGAGGATGTGATTTTAATATAAATACATAAAACAACACTCTTTATGTTTTTTTTTTTTTTTTTTTTTTTTAAGATTTAGTGCGTGTTTGGCTCCAAATTAAAAAGTTAATTTATTTTACTATTTAGTTTATTTTTGTTATTTTTATACTATTTCAGTTAACTTTTATATATATTTACAGTACTTTCAATAAAAAGTTTTCAGTTTCAGCAAAATAAGTGGATCCGAAATAAACTTTAATTGAAACAAGTTATAATAAATTCAACACATTCCCTTAAACACAACATATTCTTTTAAGTAACGTGAAAGTATAAGAGCTTGTTCGGATGGGATGACTTTTGAGTGATATTACCCAATTTTCTGTTTCCATCATCCAAAACAAGTGGGTCCCACAGATGGATGATTGTTTGGCTTGGTTTTGGATGATTATTTACATCACTCAATTCTCTGATTTTTTAGTGATGAGTTATGGAAACTGAAAACACATTTTAGGTGTTTTCAATTTCTATAACTCTATTTTTAATGACATTTTCATAATTAAAACTACATATTAGGTTCCATGGTTAGAGTCAGCAGCAACTTTTGACATTTTTTTTTTCTTCATTGGGTTCGATGAGTTTGGTTTCTTTATCTTCTTTTTTTTCTTTTTCCTTTCACACTAGGTGGTTGCTTCTTCTTCTTCTTTCACTGAGTTCGGGTTTTTTTTTTTTTTTTTTTTTTTTTTTTCCTTGGGTTCAGTGAGTTTGGGTATTAGGGGTTGAAGGAAATAAAATAAAATAAAATAAAAGCTGCACCAAGTTACAGGTATGAAGCATATAAATAGTTGAAAATTTTGAGTGATGACAAGTTTAGTGATGGTGCCAAACGGGTGGGGTGTGGGAGTTGGGATATTTTAAGTAATGAGTGATGAATGATAAAAACTGAGTGATGAAAAAAATCTAACCAAACAAGCCCTAAACCTTCAAGAGTCGGCCCAATGATTCCTAATGCTTTATGCCTTTATGAGATCCTTGAAGAAGGAGTTAGCCTAATAATTCCTAGTGCCTCTTTAGATCTATAAGGTCTTGTTAGGCTCTCAAATAGCTCTAGACACTCATTAGCCAAAATAATAATAATAATAAAAGGACAACATATGATATAAATAATAGATCCAGATACTTCAATCTACTTAGTGTCTCACCAAGGACTACACATACGTGGGTAGTAGTCATTGACATACTCTAGAAGAGATCTATACATCATTTTTAGTTTTATTTATTTATTTATTTATTTAATCTACGTTTTAATTTGCCTAGTAAATTTTATCAGAATTACACATACCTATTGAGAATTTTATACTCCCTCACTGGGGGAAAAAAATTCTATAGTTTAATCTATCCAATATAATCTCACTAGAGATAGATATAACTTAAAACTACAACAAAATCCTTTGTGTGAGTAGGAGAAATGCAAATTTTGTGCTTGTGAACATTTTGCTAAACATGTTACAATGATTTTTGAGGTAAATTTAATGAAAATATGTATTAGATTTCAAGCATATTGTACTTTTGCTAGTAAATGATGTCATACCCAGTTATTAATGATGTCATATTGCTTATTGAAAATGGGAAAATTACACTTTACTACCTTAAATTATACACCAGATTACATTTTACGCCCTAAATTATGACTTTTGTTACACTTTGCATCCTAATGTTAATTTTATTATTAAGTTAGATAGAAATTAATAGTACATGACTTGCATGTGATTTTTGTTTAGGTGGCACATTGATTAAATACAAAAACACCCTTTCACAAATAATTAAAAGCAAAAGCTTATTTCTTTTTATTTTTTTCCAGGTAAAGCTCTCTCTCTTTCTCCAAATCAAAACTCTATAAACCTAAATCCCTAAATCAAAAATATCTTCAGCTCTACCACCGCTCCACCGTCGGCCACCGCCTCTACACCATTGGCCACCACTAATGATTTTCAAGAGAAGGGCAACAACAGCGTTCTTACCAGTAGGTTCTACCATAGTTGCTTTTCTCAAACTAAAACTAATAAGGATTTGGGGTGCCAAATAGGTGGTGGAATGAGTTGAGAGAAATGAGGAATTAGATATGGTTTATAAGAATGGTTTATCAAATTATAATAATTGAGATATGAATTGTGAGAAGTGAGAACCAAACACAGCCGAAGATTTACCCTTTGAATCCGAAGTTTGATTAGCACTTCTTGCACTAGGATTACTTGGTTAATTATTGAAAGCACATGTTGAACTAACTTCTGGTTAGAGTGATTTACAGAATTTGCTATAGCTGTCAGAGTTAGTTTCATGTCATTAATCTAGTTTGGCTTTAGATTATTAGTAAAGAGAGAGCTTTGCTTGTATGCACGAAAGAGAAATAGCCGGAAAAAATAAACGGAATTAAGTTTTTTGTTTTAATTGTTTTAAGAGGGTGCTTTTGTTATTAAATAATGTGATATGTAAGAAAAAATCACATGTAAGTCATGTGCTATTAATTTCTGTTTAACTTAATAGTATAATTAATGTTAATGTGTAAAGTGTAACACAAGTCATAGTTTAAGGTGCAAAGCGTGCATTCAAATAGTTTATGATTTAAAGTGTAATATGGTGTATAATTTAGGATGATAAAATTTAATTTCCTCTATTGAAAAGACATCTTAGGTGACTAGCAGACCACAGAGATCCCTAGAAAACATAAATGAATGGTAGAAAACCTTATTTTGTGCTAGGCACAAAATTATGCTAAAAAAATGAAAATTCACCAAAAAAGACCAAAAAAGAGAGAGAGAGAGAAAATTTAATAATTTAATACCATGGTCCATAGTAAACATCCCAAAACTAATGTGACCTTATTCTTACTTTTAAATTAAAAATTATAACAAAAGAGAAAATTCAACTAAATAGAAACTGAAATGAAGCAATTTACACAAAAAGAGGCTTGGACTGTTTTGATCATCGAATTTCACATGATTCTATCGTTGGCCACACAATTAAGGTTATGAATTTTTTATTACATATAACTTTACAGCTGACGCCTGACTTATTAGATGTAAGCCTTGAATTGGAAATCTCCAATTTACTTAAATTCCTAGGTACTCACAGAGTAGTCTCAGACAGTCAAGACTATTCATTTATAAGTTGTAGATTCAGCTCAATTAGAGTTACATATCGTACAGTTGAGTTTCAATTACATGCTAAAAGATAAAAAGACTCACTTTGAGATACTAGCAGTCGAATGAACAAAACACTCAATAAAACTGCAAGGTTGAGAGCGCTGTTGGTTTAGTAGGCTCATGAGGTTGGAGGAGAACAAACAAACATAACCGAACACCTGAAGTAGCTGTGGTCAGAAAGAGTGCCAAAAAGATATTCACAAGTTGTTTGATTATGTAAAAGATGTGTAGGTCCACTATTGATGTAAGAGCTGCTACCAATTTCACATACATTTTGACAATTATTCTACATGGTATATTATGATTGTCCGCTACTATCACATGAATCTAGATGCTTTTTTTACCAGGATAATTGCGAAAACATGTTTCGAATTAGTTGTATTCTTGAAGTAGATTGTAATAGACAGTAGTGAGGACTACTTCCCCCAAAAGTCATAGGAACATGTGAGTATAATGGACGAGAGCATCAATAGTGTATAATATGGTGAAGTTTACGTTCAACTTGAACATTTCACCGAAATGCGCATGCGCAAATTGTGAAGAAAATAGTGCCACGAAACAGTTTATGGGGAATTGGGAAAAATTGTGTTTATAAATTTATATTCCATAGCATTAGCATGACACAATATTTTAATGTGACAGAACAATCATTTGAGTAAAGTCATGATATATATTAAAAGATTTGGAATGACTTTTTATAAAAATAAATAAATAAATAAATTGCCAAATGTCATAAATGAATATAACAAAACAACATGACAGTCCCATGATAGGGACAGGGGAGAGACTCCACACATTAGATTAAAAAAAAAAAAAAAAAAAAAATTCAAATGCGAGAAGAGTCAAAGGTTCATTTATATATTGGATGGTAATGCAAATTGTTTTTCTAATTGACGTAAAATACAATTAAATGACTGTAAATTGACTTGACCTAACATACTCCTATAATTTAATTAAAGATTAAACACAAGATACGGAAGCATGACCTAGATATGAATGCCACAACTCAAGAAAGGGTGAAGTGGACTGGGTAACAATAAAGAAAGCTAGAGTAGTTAGGTGCAATGAGAACATTTGAAAAGTCATCTAATCTTGAATCTATCAGCAAGGACTTCTGACACTAATTTTAAATGACGTTGCATAGGCTTATCGGCCTAAACTTTGAAATTTTGGATGAGCATTTTGTTTTTGGGATCAGAGTGATTTTGGTTTTGTTTATTTCAGCTAGGGATATGTTAGAGTTTAGGGCATTCAAGATCATGCTAGAATTATCATCACTTACAACGTCCCAGTATTTTTGAAAAAAGATAGCTGACATACTGTCAGGACTCAAGACTTTTGTTGGATGCATCTGCTTTAGAGCCATTTTCACTTCCTCTTTTGTAAATTCTTTGATCAAGTCATGATTCATTTCCAGGGTAACTCTGGATTGGATTGTATCAATGATCTCCATAATGTTGCTAGGCTAGGATGTGGTATAAAGCCTTTCAAAGTAATTCACAGCTACCTCCGCTATATTGTCCTCTGTTTCACTCTAAACTCCATTCTCATCCTGAATTCTATTAATGGTGTTCTTCTTGCTCCTTTCTGAGGCTTTATAGTGAAAAAATTTGGTGTTACGATCCCCCAACATTAGCCATTGAACTTTAGCTCGTTGTTGCCATATTATCTATTCACTGTCCAGGAGGTCATTAATCTCCTTCCTCATCTTGTTTATTTCTCTTCCTAAACTTCCATCCGTATCCCTTAGTGCCATCTCACAGAGGACTTTTCTTTTATTCTGAATTTGCCTTGGGACTTACCCGAAGGTCATCTTGTTCCACCTTGTCAACTTATCAATGCACTGCTTTAGCCCCACAACAATACCATTTCGAATATTTAAATCTACCCCACTCTCCCAAACTTCACTAATGATGCTCTTGCATTCTTCTCTTTTTGTCCACATCACTTCAAAGTGGAACCTTCTTCTCTCCGATGGTCTCTGGGGTACTGAATCAATAACCAACAAAGTGCAGTGGTCAAAGATAGAGTCCACAAGATGGTGAACTCTTATATTACCATACTGATCAATCAACTCTAATGTCACTAATGCTCTATCCAGTCTAACATAAATCCTTTCCACACCTTCTCGCATATTACACCATGTGAAGTCAGGTCCAATATATCCTAGATCTTTGAAACCACACTTATTTATTGCATCACAAAAATCCTCCATTTGCTTCTGATGTCTTCGGGCTCCCCTCATCTTTTCCCCCATGGTTAAGATTTCATTAAAGTCTCCAAAAGACATCCATAGGACTGAGTACCTTCCATTCAGTTCCCTAAACATGTCCCATTACTCCTTTCTTCTATGAGTTTAAGAGTGCCCATAAAAACCAGTGATACGCCATTTGAAACCTGTGGATGGATCAGTGACAATTGCATCAATGTAATGATTTGAGTAGCCCTGAATCTCCACCAGAATATCCTTCTTCCACAGCAATGCTAGCCCTCCCCCCCCCCCCCCCCCCCCCCACTCTCCATATTGGGGAGAATGAGACCATTTTTGAATCCTGCTTTCTCCTTCTCCTTTTCCATACTTCTCTTTTTTAACTTTGTTTCAAATAAGAATATTATTTTGCGATCCCATCTTTATGTATATTTGTGCAAAACTCGAACTGTTTGAGGGGTCCTAAGGCCTTGGCAGTTCAGGCTAAAAGGTTCATTCCTCCCGACGATGCTACAAGGTAGACACCACAGCTCCATAATCTCCATGGTTTCCTCCGCAATCTTTTTCTTCATATAGACGTTTTTTATTTATGCCTTCAGCTTTTGGTAAGGCCTCTATATTATCAACTCTTTTTTTTCCAACCTCACGGCCTTGTGCACTTATCCACATCTTGGGCTTTTCCCCTCTCCCTTGCTATCTTCTTCCATTTGCCTTTACTTAAGCCTTTTCTTTCTTTAGCTGGGCCTGCTATTTGGTTATTATTATTAGCATTTACCTTTATTTCCGCCTTGTGCTTTATTGGGCTGGTTGCCTTTTGTTTCTCAAGACTCGGCCTACTCCCTTTGTCCACTGATGCCACGACATCCTCAACTAGATTAGAATGCTCCCTAACTAGATTTGAATGGGTCCCTTCCCTCTGGTTATAACTTTTAGATTCAAGCTTTCGACCTCGCCTCCACCCTTTTGTGTTGTCACATCCTGGTAGGCTACTCTGGTGTCTTGGATTTGACATGCTAGTCCCTATATCATTTCCCAATACCAATTAGCGCCCTATATTCTGACTTTTATTCTACCCATCCCTTTTTTCTCCTTCTATTTGACTTGATATTTCTAGATTTTCCACCGCTAATTGTGGATTGAAGTTCATGCAATCATTGCCCTTGGACTTCAGTTTTTTGTTGTCTGAGAAATCGACCTTTTCGCCTCCGGTTTTGGCTAATCCTCTAGCTCTCATCCACTCTCCATATTGTCTATCACCTGCCTTTTCCGCTTGATTTGATTCACAATGATTTTCATTGTGCCCAAGCTTTCCACACAGGAAGAAAAAAGTTGGAAGTCTCTCACACCGAAAGGAAACCCAGTTTTGCTCTCCTTTGTATGCAAAAATGTATCCTCCTCTGCGAAGGGGTTTGTCGATGGGTAGATCAACCTTGATTCTCAAGAACTTCACTTGATCATCTTGCATGGACCTTTTATCTACTTCAATGACATTGCCCAACTTTCTTCCAAGTTCCTTTCCTACTTCTACATTCATGTACTCAAAAGGCAATCCCCAAACTTGGACCCAGAAAGGGGAGTGGGTGAAATTCGTATTTGTGGATGATAGCCCCTGTCTCCACCTTGTTAATAAAAGGAGGTTATTGTCGAAGTTCCAAGGACTATTTCTTTCCATCCAGTTCAACTGGTACATGGAACTAAATTTAAACTGGAGTATATTGTTTCCAACCACCACTATTCTTACATTAGACCCATCTTCCAAGCTGTTCTTAGAGTGCTTTTGAGTGCTTTCATGTTTTGATGACGGTCTAATAGAAGGAGTCCAAAAAGACTGAGAGTACATTCTTCAATCAGCTCTAGTTTGTTACACTTGGATATAGAGATAACTTCTTCCTCCTCTTTTATCAATTGTAGTTCTTGTAGACTTTCCACCATTTCTTGTTCCATAGAAAGGAAAACACACCAACTCTCTACCTAGATTTTAGCTAGAAGTTTTTTTAACGAGATAAAGCTGAGAAGGCCGAGGGATTAGCCCTTAAGATAAAATGGGAGGGAATATGCTCAGACCATGCCAAGAGAGAAAAAAGCTCCTACTAGGGAGAGAAAACTAATACCTATGAACTTCTACTACAAACAAATGATCACCATATCTCAGTTAGTTGACTGTTGGCCTATATAGATAAAAGATTAAGAAAAATTTTTGGTACCAGATAAACATCAAAAACAAATTGTTATGAATAATAATGGATCCTGATAAGGGTGATTCTAGAAGAGAGTAAACTCGTTTACATGCGAGGAAGTCGACAGGCCCTAATAATCCCATCAACTTCACTTGCGCATACGGAGGGACAAAAATGACGATACCATAAGCCAACTACTACAACTCAATACCTGACGACAATTGTATGAGGCGACGGGTATACTCAAACAGGACAAGAGGCCAACAAAAAGAAGCTGACGAGAAGAAAGAAGCCGATGATGGGTCCAGCGTGGCCTTTCTTAGCCTCCACAAATGTTTATACAAGGAAATATCTTGTACCCCACGATTAACCCTAATCATAGGAATTCCTATAAGGAAAGGATCCTATAAGGTATGTGTATTTATGAGGATCTTCCCTACAAGGAAAGACCTTTTCCGCCAAGAAATGAATGTCAACTTTACACTACTATAAAAGCCCTAAAGCCCTCACAAACCAAGATACGCATAATTTACCCTAACTCTAGCACTCTAGAGTTGTGAAAGTTATCTAACTTAACCTTCGAAGGGTACTTGGTCGGTACGACACTGGTACTCTCTGCAAGTTCTTTTTTGTTTCTATTTCACAGGTTCTATCTAGAGCATGTGAGGACTGTATGGCTTACTAACAATTTTTGGCATCATCAATTGGCACCGTCTATGGGGAAGAAAATAGTAACAACCATATTACCACTTTCTAGACAAAGAGTTGTGTGGTACTGACTTGCTCGATGACAACCAATAACCATACCAGAAAAGAACCACGCATTACTATCCTTGAAAGATAGGTACAGACCCTAGCTGTGGCTGTGGAATGCCTTACTAAGTAGAACCACGACTTGGAGGAATAGCTAAGCCAAAGGGATGTTGGGCCTAACATTCACGGAAAAGAGCAAGAGGGCACCAGCGTCGAAAGGAAGGATCGAGAAGGACTAGAAGGCAATAATGCTCCGAGTAAACAAGTAACAAGATACCAGCCATCCATTCGTTGCAGAAACAACACCACCTCATATAGTCAAGAGATGTAGATGATGAAGAAGCAAATGGATTTCATGATGAACACCCTCAAAGGAAAAGTGTTATACGACCTTGATGAGTTACTCCACTGGACAGACTCACCTTTTTTTGCACCCGTCACTTCATTCCCCCTTCCATGGAAATTTCGTATGTCGCAAGTAGAAGCCTACGACGGGTCAAAGGATCTCTTAGATCACTTGGAGTCATTCAAAACCCTTATGCACTTGCAAGGCATGGAAGACGAGATCGACAGGAGGCTAGGCACTCCAAGCCCCTCGTTAGAAGATTTGCGAACTTCACCCCGCTAACTACCCTTGTCGATCAGGTCTTGATATAAATCAAGGATGATGTGGCGTTGATGTGGACCGATAAGTTGAAGGGAGATCCTAGTAAGAGGTCTAGGGCCAAGTATTGTCGTTTTCATCAGGACCATAGTCATGACACATTTGAGTGCTATAACTTGAAGCAGCAGATTGAAACCCTTATTAGTCAAGGGAAATTGCAACAATTCGTCAGCAAAGAAATGGCAGATCCACCATAGGAACAAGTTGCTAGAAGGGATAACGAGCACTCCAAGCCACCCATAGGAGACACAAGGATGATTATAGGGGGTACCACGGCTTCTGGTTCATCCAAGAAGGCCCATAAGACTTACCTTAGGATGGTTCAAAACATCCAGCTGACGGCTTTCGTCCCAAAGATGGCAAAGGTCGACAACCCTATAATTGGATTCTCAAAAGAAGACGCTCGACATTTCCATCACCCACATAACGATGCACTTGTTATTAGTATTCAAGTAGGGGACTACAACACTCATCAGGTTCTAGTTGATGATGGAAGCTCTACTGATATCCTCTACTACTCGGTATTCTAGCAGATGAGGATCGAGAAAAAGTGACTCGTACTAGCCAACGCCCTGCTCGTTGGGTTCGGAGGAATGAGGGTATACCCCCTCGGCATGGTCACATTGTCCATGACAGTTGGTGACTACCTTCAACAAATTACTAAGGATGTTAAATTCCTTGTTGTCGATTGTTCATCTGCCTATAATGCCATTCTAGGCCGACCTACCCTCAACTCATGGAAGGTCATGACTTCAACCTATCACTTGATTATCAAATTCCTCACCGAGTATAGAGTAGTAGAGGTACGCGGGGACCAAGTGGCAACACGCGAGTGCTACATAGCAATGTTGGAGATGGATGACCACTTGCAGACCATGAGCATTAAAGAATAGAGGATAGTCACGGAGCCTATTGAAGGATTGGTGGAGATACTTCTCGATAACTTTAGGCCTAAGTGAACGACTAGGATCGACACCCTTGTTAGTTTGCCAGTCTATCAAGCGCTCATGGCATTCCTAAACGAAAACCAATACGCCTTTGATTGGTGGCATGAAGACATGCCCGGGATTGACCCTTCAGTCATGGTGCACAGGTTAAATATGTCACCTTCTTTTCCCCCTATCTGTCAGAAGAAGTGAGTGTTTGCCCAAGAATGAGATCGAGCTATAGCGGAAGAAGTCCACAAACTGCAAGATGCAAAATTCATCAGGGAATTGTACTACCTTGATTGGCTGGCCAATGTAGTGATGGTTAAAAAAACCAATGAGAAATGGAGGATGTGTGTAGACTTCACGAACTTGAACAAGGCGTGCCCCAAGGATAGTTACCCCCTCCCACAGGTTGACATCCTGGTAGACTTGACAACAATATGCTAGTTAGTGAGCCTCATGGATGCATTTTCTAGTTACAACCAGATCAAATCAGTCGAAACTAATCAAGAGAAAACTTCGTTCATCACCAGTCAAGGCCTCTTCTACTATAAGGTAATGTCGTTCAATCTTAAGAACACGGGCGCAACATATCAGAGGCTCATGAAAAATATGTTTGCACATCAGATTAGAAGAAACATCCAAGTTTACATGGATGACATGTTAGTGAAAAGCTGAAGGGAGGACAATCATTTAGACGATCTCAAGGAGACCTTTGACATCCTCCGCTCTTACAGCATGAAGCTCAATCTACGGTTAGAAAATTCTTAGGGTTCATGGTGTCTCAGAGAGGTATCGAAGTCAAGCCAAACAAGATCTAGGATAATGGAGATGGAACCACCAAGGAACATAAAAGAAGTGCAATGTCGCAACGTCAAGGTGGCTATGCTGAACAGGTTCATTTCGAGGGTGATGGACAAATGTCTACCTTTCTTTCACATGCTGAAGAAGTCCTTCGAGTGGACAACTGAATGCCAACAAGCTTTTGATGATCTAAAAGCATACCTCTCTTCTCTACTATTGCTAAGTCCCTCCTAACTAAGGGAAGAGCTATTTCTCTATCTGGCTATCTTCCCGGCTGCCATCAATGCGACCTTAGTCATAAAAGAATACAGGGTGCAAAAGCCCATATACTACACTAGCTGGGCACTCTGTGGCACAGAGGAGAGGTACCCACCAATGGAGAAGCTTGCCTACACTTTAGTTACCGTAGCCCGTAAGCTCAAGCAGTACTTTTAGGCACACACTGTGGTTGTTCTGATAGATAAGGGTCTACGATGGGTAATGAGTAACCCTGAAGTGACAGGACGGATGGCATTATGGGCAATAGAATTAAGCAAGTTTGACATACAATACTGCCTACGTACTGCCATAAAAGGATAGGTGGTTGCTGACTTCATTGTGGAATTCACCAACATGGAAGACTAGGGGATAGAAAAGAATACCCAATGGAGTATTCACACAGACAAATCATCTAACAGGTAAGCTAGTGGAGCAGGTATAGCTTTCTCCAGAACTGGAAGGGATCGAGTGTATGGTTCGTCTTGACTTCTCTATGACCAACAATGAAACGGAGTATAAGGCTCTAATGGCAGGACTGGATCTCGCCAAAGCCGCAGGGGCCATGACTGTGGTTATGTACTTTGATTCTCAGGTGGCCACGAGTCAAGTGAACGGTGGCTACAAATGCAAAGGGGAAAGAATGAAGAAATACCTGGAGTAAGTAAGGAAACGGATGAGCGACTGTCTTGCGAAAGCCGCATTAGCAGAACACATGCTCATCCCCTGTAAGGTACTTTCTTTTGTTCAGCTCTTACCTTTGATAGATGGCATCGGTATGCAAGAAATAGACTCGGGAAGCAATTGGACCACATTGATTGTTTCTTATTTGAAAGATGGCACATTACTTGATGGTAAGGAGGCCGCAAGAAAGTTGAAGGTCTAGGAAATATGACTCGTCCTGATAAAAGATGTCTTATACAAAAGAGGCTTCTCTTGGTCATACCTAAGGTGTTTAAGCCCCAAGGAAGCAAATTATGTCATGAGAGAAGTCCATGAGGGGATCTACGGGAATCATTTCGGGTCGCAGTCGTTGGTGCACAAGTTGATTCATGTTGGATATTATTAATTCAGCATGCAGAAGGATGTCCAAGCCTATGTCAAAGCTTGTGATAAATGTCAAAGGTTCGACCATATCATCAGATAGCCAATAGAAGAGCTTACTCCAATGATGGCCCCATGGCCTTTTGCTCAATGGGGGTTGGACATCATGGGCCCATTCCTAATAGCGATAAGATAGCTGAAGTTCCTAGTGGTTGGCATAGATTACTTTACCAAATGGGTAGAAGCTGAAGCCCTAGCCACCATCACAGAGAAGAACATACGAAACTTCATCTGTAGGAACATCATCTGCAAGTATGGTATCCCTAGAGTCTTGGTATCAGATAACAGAAAACAATTCTACAACTACTCATTCAAAGATTTTTGCACACAACTGGGGATTAAGAATATTACTTCTTACCCGCCCACCCTTAGGCCAACGGAAAAGTTGAGATCATGAACCGACCCTTACTCAAGATCATCAAGACTCGACTCAAGGGGGGCAAAGGGTATATGGCCAGAAGAGTTACCAAGCGTACTATGAGCGTACAAGATGATGGCTAGGACACCTACAAGAGAGATGCTGTTTCGACTAGCATATGGGAGTGAGGCCATTATCCTAACTGAGGCTAGACTTACAAGCTATAGAGTGGAGAACTATGATGAGAATAGGAACAACGAAACCATGTGCCTATAGCTGGACCTAATAGGTGAAGTAAAAGCAACAGCTGAACAAAGGTTGGCATGGTACCAGGATCTCATGGCCAAGCATTACATCTCTAAAGTTGAATGCAGAGATTTCCAAGTCAGAAACCTCATCCTAAGGAAGGTCATGGGTTCCACAAGAGATCCCTCCCAGGGAAAGCTGGGGCCTAATTGGGAAGGACCCTATAGAATCGCTTCATGGTAAAGGAAAGGTACCTACCACCTGGAGACGCTAGATAGACAGAAGTTGCACCACCCATGGAACATGAAGCACCTGAAAAGATACTACCAGTAGATGATAACATGAAGAAAAACACTCCTCATTTCTAGTATACTTCATTTTAGTTAATTTTTACTATCTACAATACTTTTTTAAGCCCAAAGGACAACTTTTAATTCTTTCAAGAACAATCTTTTACTTATGCACGCATTTATCACAATAAAGGAGAGTTATTTAGATATGACCTGTGTATGTATATGTCTCTACAAAACTACATCTACAATTAAATCTACAAGTGGATGAGTTCATTATTAAATCTACAAGTGGACTCATCCCAAGGAATGCTTAGAAATTATTTAGTCCATAAGTGGACGAGTTCATTACTACGTCCACAAGTGGACTCATCCTAAGAGATGCTTAGAAATTATTAAGTCCAAAAGTGGATGAGTTCATTACTACGTCCACGTCCACAAATGGACTCATCCCAAGGGATGCTTAGAGATTAAAGTCCATAAGTGGACGAATATATTAAGTCCACAAGTGGACAAGTTTATTACTATGTTCATAAGTGGACGGATCATCCCAAGGGATGCTTAGAAATTATCAAGGCCACAACTAGATGAATTCACTATAGACCACAAGTGGACAAATTCATTGCTATGTCCATAAGTGGACGGATCATCCCAAGGGATGCTTAGAAATTATAAAGTCTATAAGTGGACGGATATATTAAGCCTACAAATAATCAAGTTTATTACTAAGGACAGATCACCCCAAGGGATGCTTGGAAATTACTAAATCCATAAGTGGACAGAGATATTAAGTCTACAAATGGACGAGTTTATTACTAAAGTGAACGAAAATATTAAGTCCTTAAGTGGACGAGTTTACATCCCAAGGGATGTAGTAAAATTATTTAATGACCGATGGGTTCAATGCTAAGCCCATAGGCAGATGGACTCAGCCAAAGATACTCAAAAGATACCAAGTCCCTAAAGGGAAGGCACACCCAAATAGGCGAGTATATCCTAACTTGTATGCTAGTCCTAAGGTGGACGGACATACACATATCTCAAAATAAGAATCAACACATAATAAAAGCATACCAAAAGTGATGGATGAGATAACAAAGTATCAAACAAACACCATAAATAAAAGGAAGTGTTTACTACAAAGCCCAAAAACAAAAGGGCACTTAATATTTTATGGGGATAAGATGGGATACATAAAAAGTTAAAAAATTAAAACTAAGCTGAAGGATTCTAGGCATCTTGAGGAGAAGGGTTCTCAGCATCTCTGGTAGAAGGATTCTGGGCGTTCAGGGCAGAAGGGTTCTCAGCATCATTGGTGGGAGGATCTTCAGTAGATGGGACCAAGGGAGTGACAAGTCTCTCAAGAGCATATTGAGTAAGGACCACATCATCGTCTTTTAGGTTGTGCTCTGTCTGAGTGGAGTCGTTGGTCTCTTCATTGACGGTGTCATCACTTGCAAGAGTCGCCGGCACTATGTCATCCATGGAGATCTTGGACAAGTCAAGGTTTGGATAGATGGGCACAACCTGCTTCAGGCAGTCATCAAAACCTTCACCGTAGTAAATGGCACACACATCAATAAAATACTGCTAGGCCCTAAACTCCACCACGACATTGGCTTTGGCCTTCTCCGTCTACTTACAAAGGGTTGTCAGCTTCATTTCTAGGCTTTCCTAGGCCTTCTAAGTCTTTTCTCGGAGACGGGATTCCTTTTTCAGCTTTTCAGGAACAGCTGTCAGTTCCTTGTTTAGGGTGCGGATGGCTTCCTTGTATTGATCAATCTCTTTGTTCTAAATATCTTAATGCTTTCGGAACCAACGGATCACTCCCTCTTGGGTGACACACCTGTCTTGGAGCGCCTTTATGTGCACCAACACCTGAAATAAAAAACAACAGTTAGCAAGAGAATAAAACATGCAATGGAACAAAGTCTGAGAAAAACATACCCTGGCTAGGTCAAAAAGACCTGATGCCCCTAAATCTTTCGTCGTTTGCTCAGCACAAGGGTCCAAATCCATCTCCTTAATGATTGACTCAACCATCTCAATGACATGTTCCTTATGTGTAAGAAAATGACAAATGGTTCCCTGGGTGACAAGACCAGTTGTCGTCATTAGACCTTTACAAGCTCCATGGCTGGGTTTGGGAGGCATCGGCTGCTTTGACTGTTTGTCACCAGCAGGAGTGCCCAGTCCTTTCTTAAGCTGATGATCATCCTTTTCTTCACTCTTTTTCTTGGACAATCAATTGCCAATGACCATGGGAGTTGACATGGAGGCCCCCTTCTTCTCTTTCTGCTTACGTGCCATGGAGGATGCCCTTACCAAAGCTCTTTATTTCGCTGCCTCCATTTTTGCAAATGGTAAAAGATGAACATTAGATAAGCAGGCATAAGTATGAAGTAGACGAGAGGAAAGAGCCAAGAAGTATGAACTTACGCTGATGGGAATAAGTGTTCAATCTTCAAGTTACAGGTGTCAGCTCAAGACCACCACAGTAGGCATATAGTGTGTCAAGGGTAATGAGTTCCTTACACCTCTATTCGTCAAAAGGGATGTTAAGCACCTGATGGATAAAAGCCTCATCCTTGTCAGTTATCCACGGACAAACACCAGCTGAAAAAAGAAAGAAACAGACGACGTCAAATACTTAACAAATAAACAAAGAAAACGTGAGGGGGTAGATGGTACTAAACCTGAATCCTTGACAATACCCTAAGTATTGTCGAAGCCATGAGGAATTGTAACCCACTCCTTTCGTCGGCATACCTAGTCCATCCCTTGGATGGAAAAGTACCTACTCTTCCAATTTCTATTAGAGTCAGGCATGTCTGACACCAGCCTAAGTGACTTCTTCCTCGTTGCGAAGTGATATATCCCTTTAGATGAGGAGATATGTGGGGGTTTGATGCACTAGAAGAACTCATTGAGAGTAAGCCTCCTACCATTAAGACAACCTTAGATGACTTCAACTACTATGAATACTCTCCAAGCATTAGGAGCTATTTGGTTGACGGACAAACCTAGGAAATTGGTCAACTGATGATGTAGTTCTGTCAATGGCAATCGCAATCCTGCCGCCAACATGGCTTCATACATGCCAATGTCAGCGGCCTTCCTAAAGTAGCACTTTTCAAACTTCCTCAGCAAACAGATTGAGACATTATCTGGGATTTGGTAATGATCTCGTAAGTTCTTAAAAATATTGGTTGCCATCGTTGGCTTGAAATCATTGATGGTCCACATCGCCGGAAGGATAAAGGGATGGGTATGACCATCCCTTGGGCTTCCTGAACTTCCTCCCATAGGAGCACTCTCGTCGCCCTCATCTTGGTCATCCTCTTCCTCGTAATCCTTCTTGCTCTCCCTTTCCTCTCTGTCTCCTTCTCCCTCCTTGTATTCGTCCTCATCCTCTCCTCCCTCTACTTCCTTTTCTTTCTCTCCATTATAATTTTCCTCTTCGTCAGCAAAAGAATGGGCAGAAGGTTCCCTTTTTATGACCAGGATAAGCTCTCCTCGGGCCTATGACCTGACGGGTAGACTTCATCATAGTCCGCTTCCTCACAGACTGACGACGACTGCTTATTCGTCACTTCTCTATCAGTTGACATCTATTCAACTACAAGAGAAGGAGGTATTCTAAGAACCTATTTGACGGATCTCTCTATAGAAGTGATGACTGACTAGAAAAATGGAAGCGAAAAAGAAATGAAAGAAGAGGACTTATAGGATTAGTTGATAACTCTGTAAGAGGTGACGGGATTTGCAAGTTAACGGCAACAAAGATGACGGAATGATAGCTCTCCCTCTTAAAGATTTGCAAAGATGAAATAAAGAAAAATGAGAGGAGGAAATAAGCTATTTATAGGACGAAAGAGCGCGGGAAACAAAGCGATGCCTTTGTTCAGAAACGAGGTCAACCAGCCTGTGCCACATGTCCTAGCATTTGATGGCAGTTGCTCGAAGAGCCATTAATGAACATCTCTTTTTCCAACGAATAAAAAATAATGGAAAAGCTACAAATTAAACTCCATGACTTGTTAGCTAAAGCCGACAGAGCCATGGAGTAGGGGGCAGCTGATAAGGCCGATTCTGGAAGAAAGTAAACTCATCTTCATGCGAGGAAGCCGATAGGCCCCAATAAGCCCGTCAGCTTCACTTGTGCATATAGAGGGACAAAAATGACAATACCATAGGCCGATGACTTCAACTCAATACTTGACGACATTTGTATGAGGCGGTGGATATACTCGAATGGGATAAGAGGCCAACGGAAAAAAGCCAACAAGAAGAAAGAAGACTATGACGGGTCCAGCGTGGCCTTTCTTGGCCTTCACGAATGTCTATATAAGGAAATATCTTGTACCCCACGATTAAACCTAATCACGAGAATTCCTATAAGAAAAGGATCCAAGATATGTGTATTTATGAGGATCTTCCCTACAAGGAAAGACCCTCTCTACCAAGAAACGAATGTCAGCTTTACGATACTATAAAAGTCTTAAAGCTCTCACAAACCAAGGTACACATAATTTATCTCAGCTCTGGCACTTTAGAGTAGTGAAAGTTCTCTAACTTAACTTTTGGAGGGTATTTGGCCAATACCACACCGATTCTCTCTGCAAAGTCTTCTTTGTTTTTGTTTCGCAGGTTTTGTCTAGAACACGTGAGGACTGTGTGGCTCACTAACAATTTTTGGCATCATTAGATCCAATCACTGTCAGTATAACAGGTGAGTGAGGATATGAGATTTGTATAGTAAATAAGGTAGTGTTAAGTGTCATGTGATTATACTAAGAAAAATCAAAACACCAAGTGACAAATATAGCCAAGGAAGACAATCTCATACCATACCGGCTAGTATGGGTAGTATTTACTGTGTTGAAACCTTCACTGGTACAGAAATACCGGCATTTCATACCGGTTTAAATACTGGATGTACTGGAGCTGTTTCAGCCATATCGTGATATATACTTGATTCTGGCCAGTAAATGGATAACAGACCGGTGCAAAATTGCTTCTTTCCTTCCCCTCATGCAGCCATACTTTCTACCTCCCTTCATTTCTAACTCATCTTTACACTAACGATGAAGTTGTGCCATTTGGTGGAGAATGGCGGCACCAGTAAATATCTAGCAAGCTTTGAGTCCTTGAGAAGGGGTTGAAGGTTCAAAGCTTTAAGAGAAAGAGAGAGTCTAAGGTGAAAGATAGAGAGAGCTATGATGGAGGTGAAAGAGTCTTGGAAAATAAAGAAATGTTTGATAGTGAAGTGATAAGTTTAATTGTGTGAAGATGAGGGCTTGTTGGAAATTGTAATGACATGTAGGTTGTACTTGTAGGTCTTAGGCATGTGATGTGGATCAGAAAAAGAAAAAGAAAAAGAAATTAATAGGGGTGGGAGGCAATTGGCAAGAGGCATCAGGCATGTGTTTGGTCACCCACCATTTCAATTTTTCTAATTATTTAATCTTTTTCTACCATACCCCTCTCACATAATATCTCATTTCTCACCTACTACCCCTTCTTTTTTATTATCTTTTTTTGGTCTTATACTTTTATCTCTGTTCATTTTTTTTAATAATAAACTTATAAGCTTAACAAGTTTAATTGCTTAAAAAATTAACTTTTACCAAATAATTAAAGTTATAAATATGAAAATAATATTTATTTATTTATTTTTAAAATATATACAAATTTTTTTATAGTGGTAAACCCGCAACGGTAAACTGATATTGACCAATATCAAAATATATCATTTCATTGGTCAAACCGGTATAGCATTCGGTACGAGATTGACTCCCTTGAATATACCTTGTGCTATACTTGTCACTTGGTGAAATATTGTTTTCGAGTATTTCTTTACTATGCACCGTTAGCCTTCATCATTGTAATGGAATAAGTAGTGGATTTGATTCCTTTAATATATGGATTCAGATCCTCTAGATTTCTTGGGGTACTCTACCACATAGATTTCCTTAAATCTTAACAATTCTTTAATGATTTAATGGTCTAGATTCTGTCATGTCAGTATTCCACTAATAATAATCTTAATTGTTTTGTTTGCAATATTATTTTATTATTTTAAGAATATTGTTAGTGGAATGCTGACATGGCAAAATCTTGATCATTAAATTATTAAAGAGTGGTTAGAATTTAAGGAAATCTACTGGCAGAGTACCCCAAGAAATCTAGAGGATATGAATCCTTAATATATATATATATATATATATATATATATATACATACCTTTGCAGCCAAGCTGATGAGCCCAAGTTCCCTTAATAAGCTTGCCATTCCAAAATTGACCCCACCACCTAAGAATCAAGATATGGACTGATTGAGAAATGCTTCTTCCCAGACAATGGTGGAATTAGAGATTTTGGTTCAGGCATTACATGTACACAATTCCACACTACGCATAACATTACTATAAAAGAAAAAGAAATAGAAATAAAAAGATCCTATTAACGCGTAACGTATTTATTCATGGATTACTTTTAAAAAAGTTTTAATACATGGTAAATAAATAAATAAATAAATAAATCCTAAAATATAATTTTCTTTTTTATTTTTGTGAACCAATGCTTTTATATAGCATCTAAGAAAAGAAAAATAGTAAGTCTCCAACTTGGTTATATTTGTGAGTTCAAGAGTTACAGGGTTCGATTTATGCGTTTTACAAAAATGTTATACCACGATGTGGGCAGTCCTAATGTGCCCAAGGGTGCCCCCACAACATCAATAACAAGTTTAAGTACGCAGAATCTGTTAGGTTATAAGACTTTAGGAACTAAATGTATTATAACTACAATCTGTAATGTGTTGGCAAATCATGATCAAAACATTAGAGTCTAGGTTTAGACTACTCAAAGTGTGTTTATTTGTAAAATTGGAATCGAGTGATTGCAGAATTTATTGAACTAAATTTGCAAGGCTTGATTGATCGAAAATTAGACTTGATTGATCGAATCTCATGTAGATTTATTTTTCTATAGAATTTTCAATTCAGCCCAAGCCTATTTGATCACGTGTAGGGTTTGAATGTTCAATTAGTGTATAAAACACTTTGAATTCTTAGACCCTCAATTTACAAATTACTAATTCAAACTTAATATCAAACAATATATGTGCGGAAAATGAACATAAGTTTATATCAGAATTGATAAACAATCTAAACCAAATAAAATCACATCCATAGCAGAAATTAAATGGCAAAGATTAAGGGAAGAGAAATGCAAACACAGGGATAACACAACGATGTGTTATCGAAGAGGAAATTGAAACTCTCGGCCTAAAACGTCTCCGCTGCCTTCCAAGCAGTAAATAATCCACTAAAGAATATAGTTGAGATACATGAATAGCAGAAGACCTTCTAAGCCTAATTTACCCAGTGTATTTAAGCCTTCCAAGCTCCTACTCTAACGACGAACCTATTTCTTTTTTAGTTTACCAGATTTCGCTACTGACCATAGCGTCAACTAATATGAAATTGGTCCCTTCCTGACTGCTTCCCAAACACCAAATGGCCTTCTCATAGATGTGGGTATGGTGAGAAAAGGTTTTGGTAATGAACCTCTCAAGGATGTAACAATGGAGAAGAAGAGAGTAGAGGAATTTGAAGAGTCTCTATGTGAAGATTGTGAATAAGTCAATCTTGTTTTTCTCTAGGATTTCTCTCTCAAAATTCTCTCTAGAAACTCTCTACATTTCATGAGTATAAGGGGTATATATACTAGGGTGAGAGTGGAATGCGAAGAGTCAGTTTTTCAAAACAGAGTTGGCTGGCGACTTGACTGAGCCGCAAGTTCTAGCCACAAGGTAACTAAATGGCTAGACTGGACTTTTTGTCTAGTAGTGCTACAGCTAGCATGACAATTCAGCTTCTTTGTACGTTTGGCACGTGTGTAACTTCTGATGGCTTGCAAGCTGCGAGCTACCCGCAAGATCCAGTCACGAGTCTCTACTTCTTGAGCATTTCTTCACACTCTCTCACACACTGCCCTTACATGATTCTCATCTAAATACAGGGTTACTAATTGCTAAAATACAAGCAAATTTGACATGGAATAAAGCCAACAAGATGGTTGATAAAATTCAATCTTACAGAGTTTTATGTTTTACTTCAAGTATAAAAGAAAAAACCTTAACTATGTTTTAAAAGTCTTTGATATGCTATGTGTTGAGTCTTTTATGAGATCTAGAGGTATTTACCTTCATATACACTTAGAGTTATCAAGAAGGAGATTCATGTCAAGAACTTGGTGATTGCTTATAAAGAATTTAAAGAAGATCTAAAACTTTTGAGTGAAGTCTTAAAGTCACAAGTGGGAGTACTTGTGGTTGCAGTGGATCAAGGAAAGAAGTTGTCTGTGGACTTAGAATTGTCACATGGTTGTGATAGTAAGTTTTCTAATCGAGGTAGTAATAGGATGTTAGTGGTCTAAGTTCTATTGTACATACTTCAATTCTTTTATAGTAGATCTATTTTACCTTGAAGATAGTTAGGTTAAATCTTCCCCAAGTTTTTTATCAGTTTGGTTTTCCTGGGTTATCATACCGTGTATTCTTTATATTTCCGCATTATTTACGTAATATAATTTTAATATGTTAATCCAAATCTAAATAATTTATCTAAGTAATTACTTTGGTAAATAACTAGGTTAAACATCTTGTGTTTTAAAGGGTCTAAGAACGTTCAGAATCAATCATTACACACATAACCTTTTTCGTTCAACAAAACAAAAAGAAAAAAGAAAAAAGAAAAATAGTACAATTGTACATTTCCACGACAAACATAGCATTATGCTGTAAAAAAGAAATGTAGTACAAATCATTTGAAGTATACTGCACTACCTGAGCCCACAAATGTCTAAAAAGGTCAACAATAATTTTTGTTTTTTTTTTGTTTTTTGGTTAAAAAGTCTAACAATAATTGCTGTAAAGCTAAAGTTGCCAATATAATTGATGAGGACTGAGCAGCATTATCTGAATAAATTTCTTTACTTTAGTATTTTCCTTGAAAGTCCCCAAACCTCCGTTCCTATAAACCAGCTTTTCTGGTTTCTGAAAACCTTCCTCCCTCCCTCCCTCCCTCTCCTCTTCACAGCTTCAATTGATGGCTTCCACGGGGGGAAAAAAGGGTTGTTTCTAAAGATCATGAATCAAATGGAAAGCTGTACGATGCTCTACTGAAAGAAGACACGAAAGCAGTGATAGAACTCCGTGCCCATATGGAGGACCATGCGTTACATATACTGACTATACACGAGGACACAGTGCTCCACAAGGCCGCTTACTCGAAACAAGCTGACCTGGTACTCAGTCTTCTCGAAGACTTGCCTTCCTGCCCTGACGACAAAATGCGCCGCAAAAACCGTTCTGGAAACACAATCCTCCACGAGGCAGCTACTCTCGACCACGGAAGCTCGGTGAAGGTAGCAGAAGAGATGATAAAGAGAGATCAAGAGTTGTTAAGAATGCGCAACGAGCTTGGAGAAACCCCACTCTTTCGAGCAGCCCGCTATGGTAAATCTGAGATATTCAACTTTCTGGCAGGTGAAAGTTTAAAGTTAAACCATGGTGAGAAGGACATGCAAAAGTTTGTTCAGAGGGTTGACAAGACCACTATTCTTCACATCGCCATCCTTTCTCAGCACTTTGGTTAGTTCCCTAGCTCGCTTTAACTAGTCCCAGGAAACTGCTTGTCAAATCATATTTTCAAAACCCGAATTAACAGGGACGGAACCAGGATTTGAAGTTGTGGGGGGCAAAGTATAAACACAAAAAAATTTATGAAAATCAAAACTAACATCCACTCAAACTTTGTTGAATTCCATCCCATTTATTAACATTATAATCTCATATTTTCACAATTTGGATTGATACTGATTTAATTGATAGTAATTTTTTGGAATTTTATTTGAAATTTTCATGAATTGGGACATCAAAACTAGAGGCAATGCTGCATTATCAACTTCAAATCATTTGTAATTTTTTCTCTTTAAAAAAATCTATTATAGATAATTTTCCCATCATCAACCATTCAAATAAAAGTTTCATTTTTTCCATATTATATAGCTCTATAGTTTCAAAATTTAGTCCAAAAAAAAAAAAAACCAAACAAACATACCTCGCTAAAACAACATTAATGTTAATAAATTATTTTTAAAAAATAGTTAATAATTTATAAAATAAATCAACAAACAAGTGTTATCAATTAATAACATTTATTACTAACCACTACACACATTTGATTCATAGTTTCTAATCCCACATGCTTTACTTTTTTATTGCCATTTTCTAGTTTTTTTATTCTTTTTATTTTTATATTTATTTTTTATCTCATTTGTTCTTATTTGACCATATTTTATTTCAAATTCAAGAGTCAAGGATGACTACTTAAATTAAGTACACTGCTATATTTTTTTCAAAAGGGGAAGGGGGGGCAATCGCCCCCCTTTGCCCCCAACGTGGGTCCGTCCCTGCGAATTACGGTACACATATTGTGTAACTAGCTATATCACCATTCTTATTGTATTTACATAATTTCTCCTTTGATTGTTCTTGATTTGCTTTGTGTTTTGGGGGGTTGTGTTTTCCATACACAAAATGGCATAAGGCCAGGTTTAGCTTTGAAAATCGCTCAAGACAAACGGTTCAAAGATTTAGAACTTGATCGGTAAGTATACTCAAACACATGTTTTTAGTTTTTAAATAATATTACACGTATTTTCACATACTTTTTCGTCCACACATATATAAAAAAAAAAAAAAAAAAAAAAAATACAAACAACATTACTCAAATTTCTCTATCAAACAAGTTCTTAGTTGATGAAAGAGATGAAGATCTTCTACCAAACAGGCCCTTAGTTGGTGAAAGAGACGAAGATGGAATGACCGCTCTTCAGCTTCTCTCATGCAACCCCAAAGCTTTTGAACCGGTGCGCAGACGTGGATTCCTCAAGAGAATTTCCAGTAAGGGTAAATATCATAAAGTCACCATAATCAACACTATTTTCCTTCCTTTCTCCTTCTCACCACATATAAATGGTGTGATTTTCTTTTTTATATTTCTTGTCAAAAGGAATTTTTTATTTCATATATAATATTTCTTTAATGTCAAGATCCAGCTAAGGGAGCGTAAAACCATAAAAATGACTCGTCCTGCTTATTCCACCTTGCCCAACTATGTCCCACTCATCTTGTATAGGTGACTAGGTGAGGATGGGTTTTGCTCCCTGTCCTGTCTTGTATCGTCCTGCTCTACTTGGTTCTCCGGTTCTACCTTATTTCATTTTTGCCCCTATAACTGCTCATTCAAGGGAGTAAATTTGGTACTGAATGCAGTTCTAGTAGGAGAATAATTTTTTATTTTATTTTATTTTTTCATATAAGATAAAAATTTTATTTTAGCCTAATCTAAATGTATATGTGTGTGAAACTTTCTCCTACAAACTTGAATCTTCACAAACACTTATACTTTTATTAACGAAAATAAAATATTTTCATACTTATTGATATTGGTAGTATATTATTTTGAGGTTAATACTATTTATAAACTCACACACAGACATAGTTGTATGTATGTATTTATTTATATCTTTATAACATGTTATTAAAATCCACATAATTTGTAAACCAAAATATTATCCTAAATACATTAAACTAAGAGTATTAGCATCAGTATGTGTAAAATCTTGCAAAATAGAAAAAGTTGCTCATTTTACACATTTTGAGAAAAAAACACCCACATTAGTGGGTGTAAAATTGTGCATTTATTCACAATTGCTACAGTAACCATGCATATATGCACGGTTACTGTAACTCTTCTATTTATTATTTTATATTTTTTTCTCTCTCCTCTCTTTTGCTTTGTCAGTCTCTCTCTCACCCACTCTTCAATACCAAGAAGAAGAAGAAGAAGAAGAAGAAGAAACCGACCATCACAACAACCCAGCACCGCTAACCACCACCACTGCAATCCAGTACTGCCAACCACCACCACAACAACACGAACACACCACACAATCATCAAAATCGTTCTAAATCTAGATCCAAATTCATCAAACCCATATACAAATTCATACAAATAATCAAACTAAAATTGAAAAAAGATGAAGGAGAAGAAGAAGATGCTAAAGAAGAAGAAAGAAAAACCCAAACCAAAATTTTGCTTTCTTCGCCCAAAATCACTGCCCTTAATCAAACCCAACCCAAAATCATCATCTATAATAAAAGTATAAAACCCAAATTGTAAAAGAAGAAGAGGAAAGAAAAAGATTCTCAAAAGTTATTAAAAAAAAAAAAAAAAAAAAAAAAGGAGAAGAAAGAGAGGCAGAGATAGAGATAAGGACAAGAAGAAGAAGAAGAAGAAAGGAGTGTATTCAAACTCTCAGAGAAAAAAGAAGAGTTAGATGGAGGTAGGTGGGAAATAATAGAAAAAGTGAGAAAAAAATTATTTTAATAAAAAAGTGTATATAATAGATAAATTGATGTGGATGTTTTGTAAAGGTGATTGTGTAAAATAGAAAAAGTAAGTTTTTTGTAAAAAATAGACGAAATCTTTTGGACATACTGATACGGTTGCTCTAATGTATTAGATTAGATAAAAGTTTTATAACTTTTTTAATTTAAAATTTTTATTGTAACAACTAAAATACCCCCAAAAAAAAAAATCTTTGATAAGTATTTTATCTAGTATATTTAGAAGAGTACAAAGTACCGGTACCAATTTTATGGTTGATGTGAAATTAATATCACCAAATATGATCGATACTAGTACAATATTGGCTTCCTCATTAACGTCGAAGCTACCCAATTATGGATGACTAATACCTCTAACCCACTCTATTTCCATTCCATGTTTTTCCCACCCCATATGTATAGGGGATGGGACATCTCGATCCAATCTTGCCTATCCATGGTTGAACTCCTTCAATTATAGAGCTAGACATAATATTCTGTTGTTGATTTAAATCTCTCCATTTATTATTATTATTATTATTATTATTATTATTATTATTATTATTATTTGAGTGTGTCAGTGTGTGTGATTGTAATAGTTTAGAGCATTAACATTAGGATATTGCAAATGCCATATGTAGGCATATTTTAGCATCATGGCACTAAAACTGAGCTTCATCTGGTCTGCTATAAGTGAAAAATTGTAAATTTTTTTGGCATTGTACTACAATGCCATCGTAAATGTACAATGGTACTATAGCACTATTGTATTTCTTTTTTTAATCACATTTATTCTCTCTCTCTCTCTCTCTCTCTCTCTCTCCTCTCTCTTTTGTCTCTCCTTTTCATTCTCAACTCTCTATTTCCTTATCTTTTTTTGGTCTCTCCCTCTTCAAACCCCAAACCCATGGTGGACGGTAACACCATCACCAAGTAGCCACCATGGCCGGACCACTGTCACAGGCCACCGCAACCCAACACCATCACAAGCCACCGTAAACCACACCTCTCCGTCTTCTCTCCATGGGTCTCTCAAGTCCGGTTCACTCCTCTAGCTCATGGGTCTCTCAAGTATGGCATGGGTTGTGGCTCTTTCAAGTTAGTGTGGGATGTGGGTCTCTGAAGTTCGTGGGTAAGGGTGATGATTTTATGGTTAATGGGTTTCGGCTCTCTTAGTGATGGGTTTTGGCTTTTGGGGTGCGGGTGATGTGTTAGTGGTGGTGGTGGTGGTAATTGATGGTGGTGGAGGTGGTGATTTGATGGGTTTATTGATTTCTGATTTGGTTTTCTGATTTAATGGGTGGTTTGATCTCTCAAGGTGGTGGTTTGGTGTTCTGATTTAATGGATTTGTTGATTTCTGATTTAATGACTTTCAGTGGTTGGTGTGTGGCATGGTGGTGGTGCATGGTTTTTGTGGCTGGTGTAGTGGTTGGTTGTGGGGGTTGTTGGGGATTTAATGGCTTTTGATTGGGGTTTGTTAGTTTTTGGATTAATGGGTTTGATTTAATGACTTTTGATGATTGGTGCTTAGTGGTTGGTGTGTGGCATGGTGGTGGTGATTGGTTTTTGTGGCTGGTGGTAGTGATTTCTTGGGTTTGGGTGGTGGCTAGTTCCTATTTGCCAGTTGCCAGTGGCCAAGCTTTGGGTGGTTGGTGGTTCAAAGAAGGAGACCGAGGAAGAGAAACAGAGAGTTGGGGGAGAAGAGAGAGGAAGAGTTGAATTAGAATATGTTATATTATTTTAATAGGTAATGTATATTATTTTAATGTATAGTATGGTAAAATAAAAGTTGGGATGCTAGATACAATGTAAAATGGTATAGTATAATTGATAAAGTAACTTTTTGGGTTGATAAAATAGGATAGGATAGTGGCGAACGCTCTTAGGAAAGTATTCTTACATCGTAGTTAATGTAAACTTCGTACCTATAGAATTCATTTTCATACAAAATAGAAATTTTAGTTCAATATAATCTGAGTGTATATATGTGTATGAAACTTTTTTATGGGGATTTGATTCTTGCCTTTATCCCTACATAATTTCACACATTTTGGCTATATTTTATTTTAGTATACCAACACTTTTTTTTTTTGAGAGTTTTAAGTTATAGTGTTTGTTCCTTATAACTGCACTTTTTATATAAACTGTGTACATTTTGTGCATAATCAATGTCAATAGTTCGTTGGGTGAAAGTCAAATCATTTTAAATGTATTCAGTTTTTAGGACTGTCATCTTCAATGATTTGAGGAGTCATTCATTTTTAAATGTATTAAACTTTTAGGAAAGAGTCATCAATGATTTGAAGGGTCACATATGCTGTGTCGAGTGTTTACGTATGCGACAAAAGTTGTATAATTTCTTAACGTTATGCCTTATATTCTCTTAAAAATGCAATTTTTTATTAAAATAATTAAAAATAAATATAATAATATGTTGCTAATCTTCCATCTCGAACTTCCTAAACTTAAAAAGTACATTGACCTATAATTTAATGGGTTTTACTCCCCTGTCCTGTCTGGTCTCATCCCGCCCTACTTTGTTCTCTGGTATTATCTCAAGCCATCTTTCCTCTATTGCTTTATCTTTCTTTTATCTTTATCTTCTTTTTATCGCTCTCATAACTACTCATTTACTTTCTCTCACATCTCTATTCAAGGGAGTAAATTTTATATTGAATGCAGTCTTGGTAGGAGAATGAAATATTTTGATACTAATTGATACTAGTATGTTGTTTCAAGGTTAATGCCATTTAAAAACACACACACATATAGTTGTATGTATGTATTTATTTATATCTTTATAACATGTTATTAAAATCCACATACTTTGTAAGCCCAAATATTAGCCTAAATACATTAAATTATTGTATTAGATTAGATAGACCCTTTTGGATATACACCACTATAAATTTCTTTAAAACCTTCTCCCCTCTGTGTATGTGTGTGTTAAAAATATTTAGTATTTAAAAAAAACGTGTATTAGATTAGATGAAATGTTTTATAACCTTTTTTAATTTTTATTTTTATTGTAAAACCAATACCAATTTTATGGTTGATGCGAAATTTATATCACCAAATATGACCGGTACCAATACAATATTAACTTCATCATTAATGTCAACACTACCCAATTATGGATGACTAATACCTCCAAGTCACTTTGTTTCCATTCCGAGTTTTTCCCACCCCATATATATAGGGGGTGGGACACCTTGATCCAATCCCGCCTATCCATTGCTGAACTCCTTCAATCATAGTATTTGTCATTGAACTCCTTCAATCATAGAGTTAGACATAATATTTTGTTGTTGATTTAAATCTCTCCATTTATTATTATTATTATTATTATTGATGGAACACAAATTCGTCAGTAAGAATGGGCAGATGGAATCCCCTGTGGTATACGAAGGCTTGCTCGATGAGGGTCACCGGTGTGGTGCCTGCCACAACGTCTCCGATGCCAAAGTTAGGATAATGATCAAACAAAGCAAAGAATCAGAATGTACTCTCAAAGTGTCAGTGCATACCTTACCTTCCGTTGACTGTATGAGAGCTTTTATACCTGAGGCCCTAGGGGCTAGCCGTTGGGGTTGTTAATGCTTTCTGAAGTAACGCCCCTGGTCCAGTAATGAGACTTTTAAGAGGCTCCCAACGGTCTGCTTGGTCGATTTCGTAACTGCTCAGGTCATTGATTGACTGCATTGAATGACTCCCTGCCTTCGTCAGTGATGATAGCTGTCTTCGTTGTTCCTGATGACTTCGTCAAGGATGCTTCCTTCGTCATTAATGTTATCTTCGTTCGTGGGATGTAGAATCGTCATTCCTGTCAGTTGTCCCCCAGGTTCTGGGGTCGTCGGTGACATGTCATGACGATCACAGAGGATGAAAAGTTTTTCTTGTGACTTTTGGGGTTCTGTTCAGCTTTTAAAGCTTAGTGGCGGCGCTACACACAATCATGGCCACGTGGCCCGTGATGATCTGTGGAATTAATGGTATGACCCTAGGGTTTCCCGCTGGTTTTTCAATCGTTTTTGGCCTAAGTTTAAAACTTCTCCTCTTTAATTTTTCTTTTATTTTTCAGAGAGCAAAGACAGACAAATTCTCCAGTGATACTCTGAGCATTTTCTTGAGACCTCCTTTCTTCTCCAAATCACCTTGCGCTATGCTTTTGCTGTTCCGCCATTGGAGGTGCGTTTCTCTTTCCTTTTACTTCTTTCTTTTTTCTTTTACTGTAGCATAATTTCTGATTCTCTATTTCCTTTTATTTCCCTTCTGTTGTTGGTCTCTGTTTTCCTTTTGGGGTTTTAGTTTTGTACCGTATTTTTTTGCCCTTCGATTTCTGCATTTCCATGGTTGATAGCTTGGAGGTTAGGATAGCTTGCCCGTTGATCTCCTTCCTTTTTGCGCGTCTAGGGGGGTCTTTGGGTACTTATCCGTTTTTAGAAAATTTTGTGTTTGAGGGCAATAGTCTGAGCGTGGTTTTGGGCGACTTATTGCCCTTGCTCCGTCAATCGCTCAATTGGTTCGAGGGTTTAGGAAGGAGAAGGTTAATGTCTAAGGTTAGGTCTAGTGACCTTGAGACTGGGTTGTCATCTAGTGGTGACCCGGCTGAAGGAGATACAGCCGTCTCTGGCCCTCCGGAGGTTAGGGCTTTTTACGCCCTCAGGGAGATTTGTGGTCTGGACACCGAAACCGTAAATAGGTTCAAGGATAGGTTTCAGTTTCCGTCTAGGGTTCGTGTTCGTCTACCTAGGGAAGAAGATAGGGCCTGCCACTTTTTTCCAGGTGAAGTATGTTTTTACGAGTCAACTTTCACCTGCAGGCTTAGGTTCCCCGTCCACCCATTCCTGATGGAACTTTTAGATCACTTTGGTATAGCTCCCGGGCAGCTCATGCCTAACTCGTGGAGGATCGTGATCAACTGTATGCAAATATGGTTGGCCTCCAACGGGGATATGATCAGGATAGGCGAGCTCACTTACTTGTACTGTTTGAAAGAGTCTAAGGAGTGGGGGTATTATGAATTAATCCCTTGGGAGAGAAAGACTAGGATCGTCAAGGGCTTGCCCTCGTCATTCAGGTATTGGAAGTAGCGCTTTTTCTTTGTGTCTAGGGATGACTTCGAGACTCAATCCAGCAGTGATTGGGGTGATATCCCGAGGTTGCTCCGTCGGTGGGGAACCCGGACCTTAGGTGCATCAGTATTTCTCCCCGTCGTTTAATTTTGCCACCTTTGAGGCTCTGGTCCTGCTAACTTCTTTGTTTCTTTGTTTGGTATAGTTAAGAGACGGCCTGAACTTAAGAGCCGGTATAAGGAACGCATCGAGACTGCGATCGGGTACACTGAGACGATTGAGAGCTGGGACGAACTGGTTGACCCCCGGTCTCTTGCATTTTACAACCTCGGTCTTGACCTGTCTCCTTACGTTCTTCGTCAACTTGGTACTGAAGGCAAAAAGAGTAAGTTTTATCTTCGTCAGTGCTGATTCTTCTTATGTGCACTTAAGCATTCTTAACAGGCGTTTTCTTCTTGCAGATTTGACGACAAAATTTAACAAGGATATGTACGCAAAGATGAGATCAAAGAAGGACGAACCGCTGTCCAATCTGGGGAAGAAGACTGTGCGTGTGACCGGGAAGGGTCCTACTTCCATGCCCCTTAATATCGTTCCTTCCATAGCTTCTGAAACGACGAGGACTGCCTCCCCGACCGCTTCAATAGAGGAGATTCCTACTCCCGACTCCAAAAGGCCGCGTATGGCTAGCAAAGGGAAGGAGAAGGCTGATACTCGTTCTTCCACAATATGGGATGACGAGACGTTGGCCGTTGATAGGGCTCACGAGGTCGTCACTCCAGCGGACTTGAAGGCTCTTTCTGACATGTCCTTAAACGATGTCACCTCTCGTCATGTTCACAAACTCGTCCAGGTATGGAGTTCTTCCTTCTACATTTCATTTTTTTTTTTTTTTTTTTTTTTACAAACGACTTCATAATTTCCTCCAGGTGTTGGGAGAGAGCCTCCATATTACCGCTGAATACCTCACTCAAGAGGCCAAGGTGGCATCTCTGACAACCCGAATGGAGGCTTTGGAGAAAGAGAATTCTGACCTGAGGACGAACCTGATCACCTCCATGGACGAGGCAACGACATTGAAGGAGAAGGTCAAAGTGCTGGAGGACGACCTCAGGGTTGAGCGCGGGTTGACTCATGAGAAGGACGAGCAGCTTCTTGCAGCCAAGGAGAAACTTGTAAACATCGCTGCTCGATCCGTGGAGGCTTTCCAGACCACTGACGAGTACAATACTGTGCTCTTCAGTTAGTATGTCAAAGGTTTTGAGCTTCTCCGGAGGTATATGATCAAGCATCCTTCTGGAGTCAACATGGAGAGCCTGGATCTGGAAGAGGTGGACAAGGAAATGGCTCTGGATGAAGCGGCTCAGTCTTCCGCCCCAGGTGATGATGCGCCTGAGCCTGTTGCTGACGTATCGGCTAGTGACGACACTGCTGATGCCTGATTTGAATACTTAGAAATTTTTCCTTTTGTTTTATGGTGGGTACCCGTCTTGTTTTGGGCCTTTTCTTTTTGTAAATCTAATTTCAAAACAGTCAATTTTATTTTGAAAACAATGATAGTGGGCCAGTGGTTATGGGCTTGAATGAAGTGTACTTACTTTTCCTCTAGATGTTTTGGTTGATTTACATTCGTCTACACTTTTGTACTTTGTTAATCAGTTGTTGCATCCTGTTTTGATTTGATGTACCGCTCTTTTTTCTCCGTCAAATAGACTCCTGCCACTTGCACCTGCCAGGGGGTTCTGCTTGGGTGGCTTGTGTCCGTCCAGGCAGACTCTTGTCACTTAATACTTTTTCTTTTTTCTTTTTTATCGTCAGTAACTTACATCCGTCAAGGCGGAATCTTGTTACTTAGTCTTTTAAACCTCCTATGACGGTCATCAGTAACTTACATCCGTGAAGGCGGAATCTTGTTACTTAGTCTTTTAAACCTCCTATGACGGTCGTCAGTAACTTACATCCGTCAAAGCGGAATCTTGTTACTTAGTCTTTTAAACCTCCTATGATGGTCGTCAGTAACTTACATCCGTCACGGCGGAATCTTGTCACTAAGTCTTTTAAACCTCCTAGGATGGTCGTCAGTAACTTACATCCGTCAAGGCGGAATCTTGTCACTTAGTGATTTAATCCTCCTAGGATGGTCGTCAGTAACTTACATCCGTCAAGGCGGAATCTTGTTACTTAGTGATTTATAGGCCTTATGATTGACCAGTACTGCCTACGTAAAGACATCAGAGAAATAATTCTTTTATTAATTTCAAGAACGAATGCATTCGTTTATTACATTTACTCATGGTATTTCTTTAAATGCTCAATTTTCCATGGCCGAGGGAGCTTTTGTCCGTCCATAGTTTCCAGATGGTAACTTCCTTGTCTAGAGTAGTGAATGACGCGGTAAGGCCCTTCCCACGTACGACCCAACTTTCCTTGAGTAGGGTCTTTAGTTGCTGTAGTGATTTTGCGAAGGACGAGGTCCCCTATGTCCAGTCACCTGAGTTTAACCCTCTTGTTGTAGTACTCGGTCATCTTTTTTTGATACTTTGTCATTCTACTGGACGCGTTGTCTCTTACTTCATCCAGGCAGTCCAGGTTGAGCCGCAGTTCATCGTCATTGAGTCCTTCTCTGAAAGTTCCTCGTCTGATGCTTGTTACTCCAACTTCTAATGGGATTACTGCCTCTGTGCCATAGGTAAGCCTGAAGGGTGTCTCTCCTGTTGGGGTTCTGGCTGTGGTCCTGTAAGCCCACAGGACACTAGGTAGTTCCTCTGTCCAGGCACCTTTTGCTTCGTCCAGCTTGGTTTTGATAATCTTGAGCAGCGTCCTATTCGTTACTTTCGTCTGTCCGTTTGCCTGGGGATGTCCCGGGGATGAGAACTGATTCTTGATTCCGAGGTCTGAGCAGAATTCTCTGAAGCCTTGGCTGTCGAACTGCCTCCCATTATCAGATATGATCGTCAAGGGAATCCCGAACCTGCAGATTATGTTTTTCCACACAAAGCTCCGGATCCGAGCCTCAGTGATTGTTGCCAGGGCCTCTACTTCAACCCATTTTGTGAAATAGTCAATAGCAACTAGAATGAATTTTACCTGACCTTTACCTTGGGGTAGAGGACCGACGATATCGATCCCCCATTGTGCGAATGGCCATGGGGAAGCTATGGTTGTCATTTTCTCCGCTGGAAGCCGTTGCACATTTCTGTACCGTTGGCATTTGTCGCACCTTTTGATGATATCAGCAGCGTCCATCTGCATGGTTGGCCAAAAATACCCTGCTCTTATCACCTTGTTGACCAGGGATCTTGAGCCGGCATGGTCGCCACAGATTCCTCCGTGTACTTCTTCCAGGATGTATTTGGCCTCTTCCTCGTCGACGCACTTTAGGTAAGGCATAGAGAAGCCCCTCTTGTACAAGACGTCATTCAGGATCGTGAACCTGGCTGCTCTCTTCTTGATCTTTCTGGCTTCGTCAGTGTTCTGAGGTAGGTGCCCGTCCTGGAGGAAGGATATTATGGGCGTCATCCAAGTGTCTGTGCTCTGGATGGTGAACACCACAACCTCTTCAATACTCGGGTGTTTCTGGACCTCTATTGCCATGTCCATGCCCGTCCTCCCCTCTTCTGATGACGCTAGCTTTGATACTTCGTCGGCCCTAATATTCTGGCTTCTTGGTATCTGGACGAACTCCACTGTGTCGAACTCCTGAGTTAGTTGCCTTGTCAGTTTAAGGTATTTCTGCATCATTTCTTCCTTTGCCTCGTACTCTCCACTGATCTGTCCGATTACCAGCTTTGAATCACTCTGGATCAACAAGTTTTTGGCACCAAGAGCTTTCCCAAGCCTCAAGCCCGTCAATATTCCTTCATACTCGGCTTCGTTATTGGTGGCTGGGAACTTCAGTTGAACCCCATATTTCATCACTTCTCCGTCGGGGGTGGTTATGACGACCCCTACTCCCCCCTTCTTTTGGGCTAACAAACCATCTGTCTGTATTGTCCATTTATCAACTCTGTCAGTAATTCCATCTTCGTCTGGAAGAGTGAATTCAGCGATGAAGTCGGCCAGAGCTTGCGCCTTGATGGCTGTTCTTGGATGGTATTCAATGTCAAATTGGCTAAGTTCGATCGCCCATTGGACCATTCTCCCTGCTGCTTCTGGTTTGTTCATTGATTTCTTAATTGGTTGATCCGTCATCACAAGGATAGGATTCAACTGGAAATATTTCCTGAGCTTGCGCGAGGCTACTATTAGTGCAAATGCAATCTTTTCGATCCTTGGGTACCTGAACTCAGCTCCTTGAAAGGCTTGGCTGACGTAGTACACCGGGAGTTGCTTCTTGCCTTCTTCTCTAATCAAAGCTGCACTTACTGCTGAGGCTGACACTGCCAGGTACAGGTATAGGTTTTCTCCTTCTTTGGACGGGCTTAGGAGAGGTGGACTGCTCAGGTATTGCTTCAGCTCTTGGAACGCTGCTTCGCACTCGTCGGTCCAAGCAAAAGCCTGCTTCAGGGTTTTAAAGAAGGGCAGGCATTTATCTGTGGCCCTAGAGACAAACCTGTTTAAAGCTGCTATCCTTCCTGTGAGTTTTTGTACATCCTTGACGGTTTTGGGTGAGGCCACGTCAATGATAGCTCTTACTTTCTCTAGATTTGCTTCTATTCCTCTCTGGGACACCATGAATCCCAAGAACTTTCCCGAGGCTACCCCAAAAACACACTTGCTTGGATTCAACTTCATCTGGTGTTTTTTGAGGGTTGCAAAAGTCTCCTCCAAGTCGTTCAGATGCGTGAGCTCTTCCTTGCTCTTGACGAGCATATCGTCCACGTACACCTCCATGTTCCTACCAATCTGTTGGTTGAACATTTTGTTTACCATTCTCTGATACGTAGCTCCAGCATTTTTCAGCCCAAAAGGCATCACCTTGTAACAGTAGAGTCCTTGGCTTGTGATGAAGGCTGTCTTCTCCTGGTCTTCTTCAGCCATCTTTATCTGGTTGTACCCTGAGAAGGCGTCCATGAACGTCAGTAACTTGTGTCCGGCGGTGGAGTCCACGAGTTGGTCTATCCTTGGTAGAGGGAAGCTGTCCTTTGGGCAGGCTTTGTTCAGATCTGTGAAGTCTACACACATTCTCCATTTTCCATTCGCTTTCTTTACCAGGACGACGTTGGCGAGCCATTCAAGATAATATACTTCCCGGATGAATCCAGCTGTCAAGAGTTTGGTTACTTCCTTTACAACTGCCTAATCTCGCTTTGGGGCGAAGGTTCTTCGTCGCTGTTGAACGGGCTTCCTGCTGGGATTTACATTCAACCTATGCTGGATGACTTCTGGAGATATGCCCGGCATGTCCTCGTGACTCCATGCAAAGACATCTAGATTCTCTTTAAGGAACTTTACAAGTCTTGTTCTCATTTCGGGGCTTAGTGTCGTCCCTATCTTGGTCGTCTTGTCCGCATTTCCTTCTACCAATTCTACTGTTTCCAAGGTCTCCATCCCGTCTTCCTCTTTCTCTTCAATCGTCCATGTGTGGTTCTCCTTTCCTGCCAGTACGGCCTGATAGCATTCCCTTGCCAGGACTTGATCGCCTTTCACTTCACCCACGCCGTTGTCTGTCGGGAATTTCACCTTCAAATAGTAGGTTGACGTCGCCGCCTTCCACTTGTTGAGGGTGGGCCTCCCAATGATGACATTGTAGGATGAGGGGCAATCTACCACCAGGAAGTCTACCTGTTTAGTCAACTGCAATGGGTAGGTCCCTGCCGTCACCTTCAGTGTCACTATACCCCTGGGGTAGACCCTGTCTCCACTGAAGCTGACGAGTGGAGAGTCAAAAGGGCGAAGCCTTTTTGGATCTAATCTTAGCTGCTGGAAGGCTGGGAAGTAGATGATGTCCGCTGAGCTCCCGTTATCAACGAGGACCCTTTTGGTATTGAACCCTACTATATTCAGCATTATGACCAGGGGATCGTTGTGGGGCTGCTTTACTCCCCTGGCGTCTCCTTCACTGAAGGACACGTCCTGGCATGTTCGTCGGTGCTTGGGCGGAGGCATGGTGTGGACGCTGTTCACCTGTCTATGGTATGCCTTTTTGAGTGATCTAAATGATCCTCCTGAGAATGGTCCTCCTGTGATCGTGTTTAACTCACCGATCACCTTGCGTGGAGGCTGGGACGGATGGTCGTCATCCCGAGTGAAGGATTCACGCTGGGTCCTGTTGTCGTTTCTGAACTTGCTATATTCTCCTTTCTTTACATACTTCTGTAACTTCCCTTTCCGTATTAATTCCTCTATTTGCTCCTTCAGGTCTCTGCAATCTTCTGTATTGTGGCCGTGGTCTCTATGGAACTGGCAATACTTGTTCTTGTCACGTACGTTGAGGGATGAGTATAATGACCTAGGCCACTTGAGATAGTGCTCGTCCTTGATCTGCGTGAAAATCTTGTCAACAGACATAACCAAGGGAGTAAATTTTACCGTCCGAGGATTTTTGTCGTCCTTCCTCCTATTCCCATCATTGTTCCGACGATCTAGTCTGTCTCTCTTTTGCCCCCTACGGTCGTCTTCCCTCTTGGTCATGTCTCCTGGCCTCTCGGTATCTTTTATGGCAGCTAGGGCATCTTCCGCATTCATGTATTTTTGTGCCTTCAGGAGCATCTCCGCCATCGTCTTCGGGGGGTTCTTTGCAAGAGAGGCCACGAGGTCTCTGGATCTCAACCCTGCTTTGAAGGTCGTCAGCTGTACCTTGTCATCAGCTTCGTCTACTTCCAGAGTTTCCCGGGTGAATCGCTTGACATATGACCTTAGAGTCTCCTTCTCTCCTTGTTTTATGGTGAGTAAGTAATCTACTGGCCTCCTTGGGCGTTGTCCTCCTATGAAGTGGCGCAAGAAGGCACTACTCAACTGATCGAAGTTGTCTATGGACGAGTTTGGCAACTTAGTAAACCATTCTCTTGCAGCTCCTTTGAGAGTCGTAGGGAAGGAACGACACAATATCTCGTCAGGTGGTTGCTGAAGACCCAGAGTCGTCTTAAAGGTATTAAGATGATCCTGAGGGTCCTTGAGTCCGTCAAATGGCTCTAATTGAGGCAAGCGAAACTTTGACGGCACGGGGCATTCAAGTACTGCTGCAGTGAAAGGCGAATCCGTAGCCCTTATCATTTTGTCTACGCTCTGGTTTGTCTTCTCTTTGATAGCGATCCTTAGTTCGTCCATCTCTTTCCTCATTTCTCGAAGAAGATCTGAGTTCTATTCGTCGGGAGTAGTTGGTCTCCGGGGGGTTTCCCTCCGTTGACTATCCCCCTCTTCCTCCGTGTTACCCTTGGACCGGTTTTCTTCCTGTTGAGCTTGTTGAACTTGCTGGAGCCGCAGCTTCATTTCCTGGTTCTGTTTGGTGAGTTCTTCAATGGTGGCTGCAAGGGCTTGAACTTGCTGGGCCAAGGCTGCTGAATCTGGGTTGGATTCCATCTAGATATAGAGAATTGATGGAAACTACGTTTTCGAGTATGAATCTGAAAACTCGTTCCCCACAGACTGCGCCAAACTGATGGAACACAAATTCGTCAGTAAGAATGGGCAGATGGAATCCCCTGTGGTATACGAAGGCTTGCTCGATGAGGGTCACCGGTGTGGTGCCTGCCACAACGTCTCCGATGCCAAAGTTAGGATAATGATCAAACAAAGCAAAGAATCAGAATGTACTCTCAAAGTGTCAGTGCATACCTTACCTTCCGTTGACTGTATGAGAGCTTTTATACCTGAGGCCCTAGGGGCTAGCCGTTGGGGTTGTTAATGCTTTCTGAAGTAACGCCCCTGGTCCAGTAATGAGACTTTTAAGAGGCTCCCAACGGTCTGCTTGGTCGATTTCGTAACTGCTCAGGTCATTGATTGACTGCATTGAATGACTCCCTGCCTTCGTCAGTGATGATAGCTGTCTTCGTTGTTCCTGATGACTTCGTCAAGGATGCTTCCTTCGTCATTAATGTTATCTTCGTCCGTGGGATGTAGAATCATCATTCCTGTCAATTATTATTATTATTATTATTTGTGTGTGTGTGATTGTAATAGTTCAGGAAAGTATAATTGTGTGCATTGTAGTTAATGTAAGCTCTGTACTTAAAGAATTGATTTTGATATAAAATAAAAATTTACCGCATTTTATTTGAGTACGCCAACACTTGATATATGAATTGTGTACATTTTGTGCAGTAATCAATGTCTTCGTTACGTGAAAGTCAAATCATTTTAAACGTATTCAATTTTTAGGACCAATGTCCGACAGTTTGGTAGGTGAACTAAATGCCATTCATTTTTAAATGTATTAAATTTTTTGTATAAAAAAAAAAAGTACTAAATTTTTAGGAAAGTGTCATCAATGATTTGAAGGGTCACATATGCTGTGTTGAGTGTTTACGTATGTGACAAAAATTTATAATTTCTTAATATTATGCCTTATATTCTCTTAAAAATGAAATTTAATATTAAAATAATTAAAAATATATACAATAACTTGTTACTACCTTCTTATCTGGAATTTATTTATAAACTTAAAAAGTACATTGACCAATAATTTAATAAGTTAAAGAGAGGTTTTTATATAAACTTACTAAATTATCAGTTCGTGTCCTTTTCTGTGTGTAATTTCGATTTCGGACCAACAATATTGTAGTACAATTATATAGTTTATTGGCTAATACATTATTTTTTACTTTTATATATAACTATAATTTCTAAGGCTACATGGTTAAATGTAAATTGTAGTTACAGGCATTGTTTTAGCCTTCGAATTTGTCGTTTACAGACTATAGTTCATCTTTAAGCCTTTTTTTTAGAGGACTTTTATTTATTTATTTATTAATAATAAAAAAAGATATTAAACCCTACAAATCCTTACAGACCTTTAAAATACAATATTGAATAGTTCTTTAGTAATGAAATTGCTTAAGGTTACTCAAGGATAAAATCTTTACATGATTTGATGGATGAGTTTAGAACAGCCTGGAATTTTTTTTTTCTTTTTAATTTTCTTAGCAATTATGTGTTTATAATGTCTATATAAAGCTACTAATTACTTTCACTCTTCAAAAGTCAAAATGTGCTGTAGTTCGGCCGAGGGCAATGACGTTTCCATGGAAAAGTTAAGCCATGAATCAGCGTTAGAGCTTGCCAAATTGTTAGTAAAACAAGACACCTCATGGGAGATCACTAGTTCTGGAATTGACACGAGTAAACCAAGGCTGCACAAATATGGAGGTACTACTTCTGATGTTCAAACTACAAATGAGAATGTGGATAAACCAGATCAGCTGCCCTTTTCTATTTCTTTGCAACAAGTACTGGAACTTGGAGGAATTACACCATTGTTTCTAGCAACTAAGTCAGGGTGCATAGAGATCGTTAGAGAAATACTTGAAATATACCCTCAGGTAGTTGAGCACATTGATAATGAAGGGCGGATCATATTGCATGTAGCTATCAGGTATCGGCAGTTGGAGGTTTTCAAGCTTGTGTTGACAATGGAAGTAGCAATGAGGTGGCTGGTACGAAGGCTTGACAATGATGGGAACTCCATTCTGCATATGGTTGGAATAAAAAGAGATGATTATGTTCCTGAAAAATTGCGAGGCCCTGCACTCGAATTGCAAGAGGAGCTGCTCTGGTTTGAGGTGCTATTTTTATCAACTCCACTCTCATTTATTACTTAAACATTTATCAGTCAACTCGTGCGTGCGGTTTCAAGTTAAATCAATATATTCCTGTTTCTTATATTTAATTGTGTACATACTGTAACTTTGTTTAAAATTTTAGCTGATATGATATTGGGTACATATGTATATTAATGATATTTAATCTGACTCATGGAATGGGTCAATTTAAAATGTAGAAGATCCTAATTAACATATAAAAGTAGTTGCAACTAGCAATGGCTTTTAGGCTAACTGCACTTTTTTTTTTCTCAGTTTCTTGGTAGACAACATGCCAAGGGTTAAGTGTCCCCTCAATAGCCTTATTTAGTAAAAAAATGTCAAAATTTAAGTATAATTCTTTAGTTTCTCAAAAAAAAAAAAAAAAATTATAATTCTTTAGATACTGTACCCTAAACTTTCCAATTGAAATTGTATGTAATTTTGGGAAACTTACAATATCTCAACCCAGTACTAGAGGGATTTAATTGAATTAGCTTCTGATGTATATATAATCAAGATGGCCTCTTCAAAGGTTGTATTTTTGGCCGGTCAATGTGGTTCTCATGTAAATGTTTATGTGTGCAGCGAGTAAAGTCTGCCACAAAAGCCCATTTCATTGATCATCGGAACAAGGAGAAGCTTACTGCTGAAGGCTTATTTGCTAAAAGCAACACAGAGCTCCGGAATGCTGCCAGAGATTGGCTAAAGCACACTGCAGAAGGATGCTCCATTGTGGCAGTTCTCATCGCGACAGTTGCCTTTGCCGCAGCCTACACAATACCAGGAGGTCCTAATCAGAATACTGGTGTTCCAGTCCTTCTTAATCATTCTTTCTTTGTGGTTTTCACAGCAACTGATGTACTCTCACTTACCTGTGCTTTGACCTCAGTGGTTATATTTCTTTCAATCCTCACAGCACCATTTCGATTAGAAGACTTCAAGCATTCGCTTCCCAACAAGCGCATGCTAGGCTTCACATTTCTTTTTCTCTCCGTTTCAATGATGATGATATCATTTTCTGCAACGATCATCGTAATGATACGTAGTAAAGAAAGGTGGACAAAAATTCTCCTCTATTCCCTTTCTTTCCTTCCAGTTGGCATCTTTGCACTAGCATATTTCCCTCTTTATCTTTCTCTGTCAAAAACTTACAAGTACTCGCTCAAGAAAATAATAGAGGCTTTTCCTTGCCTTACTATGTCAACGGACACCTATTTCTTCTACAGCAATCGAAAAGCCGAAATTCGTAGTTCCTCCATTCGCCTTCAAGGTGGGAGCAATAATAATTCCTGTCGAGACAACTCAGTGGGAGAACACTGGGGTTGCCATGATACATCACAGACCATGCAATTCTCGGTTTAAGAAAGCCAAGTTGTTGAACTTATGAAAAACAGTCTTCTGTCTTGATACGCGTAGGAATTCTTCATGGGCACTAGAGAGACAGACAGTGTTGATATGTATATAACTCTTGAATTTATGGTTTCTATAATATTGTTTGGTCTGATATATAGTATTTAATCGACTCTTGAATTTTTGGTTAATATGGAATTGTTCCAGCCCAAAAAAAAAGAAAAACTATATAAACACTTCGATTTAAATACTCTCCGGACTCGCTCTTGGGTCTTAACCGTCCAAAGCTTCCTAAGGTTGCAAAAGAGAATAGAGAGGCAGTCAACTGATTAGAGGAATGCCTTTTTTTTTTTTCATTATATAGAGTACCATTCCGTGAAATAAATTTATATAGTTTCCTTTAAAAAAAAAAAAAAAAAAAAAGCCTTAGCTTGTAAAAAGAATGTTTGAGGTTGTGATGAGTTCCACCTGGTAAGAGTTTAAAATAATTATGTATCTTTTAGTGCTCTTGAAAGAATTTTGATTTTACCAACAAAAAAAAAAAAAAAAAAATGTAAAATCAATGTAGGGATGAGGCCCAAAATTGTATACTAGGCCTTGGGCCTTGGGCCTTGGCCGAAGATGTTGATTGGTCCAAGGACGAATAAACAGTTGTGATGGTGTTAAGCTCAGAGTTCCGTAAGTAAAATGCAAATAGAGGTTAGAAAAGATGGTCCGAGGAGGAGTGTCTCCTTGCATAAATGAAGCATAGATCAAATGTATATCTTATCGCTCAAAGTGACCTTCTAGGAAATTCTACCAATAGGGACATGCATTATAAACGTACTTGAAGAATGGGAACTAGGAAATATTTAAGGAAAAACTGTTGCCACTGCATTGAATGCTCTGTAGCTAACTTTCTAGCAGCATTTATGTGGAGAAGACCCTTAAACAATACTGTCTTGACTATCCCAACTCACAAAAGGCCAAAGGGGGTGTCCGATAGGACAAACACTCAAGGAGTGGCCTGAATGATCAACAAATGGAGGCCAAAATCATTGAAAGAAAGATATATAATGTAAGAAACCCCTGAGGAAGGGGAGATCGAAAAAAGGAAGAAAAAAAACTGTAGCAATCAAGAATTGCATTTGTAACCAAACTTGAGAGTAAAATATAAGACCTAATCTCCTCAGACTTTGTCGATGACGATTTTCTTTAGTTAAAACTTGTCTATTTTCATTCTCTTATCATCAAGATCTATCCTATTTATTATTTGATTCATTAAAGTCTAGTTTTCAAATCCACTCTCTACAAATTCATTGTTTTGGGCTATTTGGGCCTAAGTCCATCCACCTTTTGGGTTAGAGACCCAAATATGGTCCTTACAATCACTTTCACACATATGATAATCCTTGAACATAACAGTTGTTACACTTTATGAGAAATAGGAGGAGTGTTTGACAAACTCAAGATGGTAGGCTAGAGACCTCTAGTATGGTAATAAGATGTTAAAATTATGTGGTTAAACGTTAAAATTGACAACATAGTGCGCAGATCAGGGTGTGGTCATGAACTGACAGACAAGGTGTTCAATAAAAGCAACATCCAGTCGTGTGTTGGTGAAATAAATCAAACTCTCAGCCAAGTGGTTCACCACCTGTGGCACCTAGTTTAGCGCTGGTTTCCTTTGGACTATCAATTGTCTTACAGTCAGTACAGTCAACACGAGACTCAAGATGATAGCCTGATAGGCATATATATATAGCCTCATAAGCAATTACATCACTCAAAGTTCACATACATTATAATTGACAACCATTACATAAATTATCAAAAATAAAAATTTTAAATCTTAATGTCTCCTTAAGTACACTCACCTATATTCTTCTCAAAAAAAAAAAAAAAAAAAAAAATACTCACCTATATAATAATTAATAACAATATACATAATATAAATATACACTTGACTACAATCAATTATGTTGTATAATTATAACCAAAATCCTTTTATATCTCAAAAAATCTTCCCCCATTATATATACTAGCGTTTAACCCGCGCAATGCGCGGGATCATTTTATAGTTTAGGCTCGCCTTTACATCACTCACACCATAAAACTCCTTTGATAGGTTTGACCTTTGTGTTGCATGTAAGACACGCAAAATTAATACCCCATTTGTTGTTATCATTAACAATCTTGGCTTTGCATGTCACCAATTAATTTGATCTATCTGTGATAAAATTGTATATATGTTAACATTATGCTATTCTTTTTTATTTATTTAACAGATTAACAGCTTTCCTAATACTTGAACAACTTGGACTTCAAAAAAGGAAAAATGTAAGACCAAGCACAATAGATTAATAGGTTTCCTAATATTTAGTTTTCCAAAAGTTGGCAATCTCTCGTAATGGTTTTGGTTTGCATTTTGATTTTCTCAACTCCAAATATTTGCCTTGTTCATGGCCTTTAGTTGTTATTTGTATAATATAAACCTAAAAGGTCAACAATCAAGCTCAATACTTAAAATTAGGACTTAGATTCATTACTTGAAATTAGAAGCTTTTTAATGTAGCACCTATAAAAATGCATACTCAGCATTCTCAATTTTCATCAATCTTGTATTCCCAAAATAAGGCTGCACTAAACAGTGCGGCAATCTAACATAGACAAATGAATTACAATCTACAATTATAACTGAATTCAAAATTAGAATCACATATATTACAAAACTTAAATTCATGTTGATATAAGAATCTTAGGATGCTTAGATTACAAAACCATAGCCTAAATATAGAAATTTAAATCTCTCATAATCTGAAATAAAACAGAAAACTAAGTAAATAAGAAAAGGGTATAAGGAATAGAACTTGGTGCATAATTCTTAAACATTTTTTATGCATCCAAGTCTTCTATTTTAGCAACTATTTTTCTATTATGTAAGAAAGTTATCCATCCAATCCTTTAGGAGGTCCTTTTGGCATAATTTCCTTTGTGACTTTTGAAATGTCAAAGTTGATGTAGAGCTTTGTTTGAAATGTCAAAGTTGATGTAGAGCTTTGTTGCCCATGTGAATGACAGTCAATAGTTACCTACAAATTTTTTTAATCAATTAGGCATTAACATTTGTCATGTTTTCATTTAAAGTATATGAGAATAATATCTAATAATATTTAAAAGAAACACCCAGACGATCAAATAGTTAAACTTAGAGGTGAGAAAAACATAACTTTCATTTCACAAAAATGATATAACTCTCATGCTCAACACATATTGCAAAGATCAAAACCACATCTATATTTCATGCTCAACTGACAAAACACAAAGTAGCAAGGCACAGATTAATTAAGTTTAAATATAACTTAAGAAACCAAAATGCTCTAAAACAGAAAATGTAGTGAGCTCAAGTATAAGCGAAATATGGTTTTCACTTATGCTTTACCCAAGGATTTCTATGGGTAATAGTGATCTGTGCAATTATTCTCTTTGGACTATGATATATCTACTCCCTTTAATTTAATTTAACTTGGCATGATGTTTCTATGGATAATAGTGATCTATGCAACATCTAGCGGAGCTGGTTTTTGGTTTGCACAACATGTGAAACCAAAAAATGACATCTCTTAACCATTAGAACAGAGATTGCAAACTATTTTTCATGTTGCATCAAATGCTGTAGCCTTACTTCCTACTTTTAAAGTCCTACAATAGAAGGTAAGATCCAATTCATGTCTAGTGGAATTTCAAGTGCATTGTATCATGCGTGTGATCTGTAACTGGTGTTCACTATTCTTAGTGAAAATGCAAAGAGGGCAGTCCATATAATTGCAGCCATTATTTTCGATTGCTCAAAAAAAAAAAAAAAAGCATAGCAATTTTAAATTGCAGTAGAGAAAGATGAAAGAAATACTGCAAACGAAGCCTAAGAAAACGTTGAAAATATGGGTTGAATTGTAAAAGGTAATGCAGCAGTTCAGTGAAAATTTAAATATGAAAATGAAGGTTTGGACCATGACTAATCAAACCTTGATTCTCCATTTGTTAGTGGTTCATGTACAGCCCAGAATTCAGATAGCTACAAAATCTATCAATAATTAAAATTATTTTAGTAATAGGAAGGGGTAAAAATAAGTTGGTTCCAAAAAATAATTAGTGGAGTACAGAGCAAAAAATGATGATATAAATACCAAGAAGTGTTTTGCTAGCAAACAAAGAAACCACATCAAGTGTCAAATTCACTTTTTGGAAACTGGAAAAAAACGAATGAAATGTTATTGTCCTAAAAACACTAATGAAATGGTAAAATTAACAAATAAAATAGTAAATATATTGAAGTGGGTGATAGCTAGTGGCTAGAACACGTGAGCCACACGTGGAGTTGGAGCAATCCAGCAAATTGTAACGTGAAAAAAGAAACCTTCGACTTAGAGATTCATAAGTAAAAAACTGTAAAAGGGACAAAGAAGTAAGGACGAAGAAGAAGAAGAAAAAGAAGAAGAAGGGAAGAAAAACCAGACTAAATAGTGAGTGTAGATGCCATATACTAAGGAGTCAGAGAGAGAGACCAAGAAATGGGTCTCCTTTCATGGTCAACTCCAACTCTCCAATGTAAGTTTGCTCAAAAAAAAATTTTATATACATCCTAGTTTTTTTGAATGCCCATTTAATATAAGAAAATTCTTCCTAAGTCCAGCAAAAACCAATGTGGCTTGATCCAAGTTGGGGGAGAAAAGGAACTCTTGTGTTAGAGCTGTGAAATTATAGAACATAACAAAAAACTTTCATTATAATCTAACTTTGTCAATAATATTGGTTAGTAAGGTGGGTCTGAGGATCTGAATTATAACACATGAAATCAAGTCAAACAAAGAAATTAAATTAACTTGCATTGTGTACATAACTAATAAAAAATTCGTCTCTTCCCTCAAAAAAAAAAAAAAAACTAATAAAAAATTCAAACAGAACAACAAATCATGCATAGTCCTAAAACACAGAACAAAGGATAAGGATTTTCCTAGACTCAAACATGCATGTGGTATAAACTTAGAGTAAGCATTTAGCAAATAAGAAGCAGCACAATTTAACCCCCCACCCCACTCATATTTTATATGATAATGATATAAATCATATAATAGGTAGTACATTCAAAACAGGATTGGCAGGGTGAAAATTCATCAGTTATAGATGTCTCATTCAAACACGGTTTCTTCATGTGGGTTTGGCAGCAACAAAAAAAGGAAACCATTTAGGCAATAAACATAAAGATAAAAGAAGTAAAAAAAAAAAAAGTAGGAAAACTATGAACATTAATCTCATGAGCTATTCCTTTCTGTAGATACCATGGTACTATAACCTAATATACACTATACAAATCACATGCATGAACTAATTAAAATATCGCTTGTCAATCCCTAGCAAATATAGGAAAAACCATGGGACTGCAGTATCATTCTTAATGAACAAAACATGCAACCCACATGATTTTTTTTAAACTGTGATGAGAATTTGTAAAGAATAAAACATGTTAGCCACGCGAGTTCTTCAACACCACATTATCTTAAAAGCGAAGTTTTAAATTTGAGTCAATTGATGTTTTATAAAAACAAATACCCTAAACAAAATTAAATCTAACACAAATACCCAAAATAAAATAAATCTCTTAAAGCAACTATTTGATTCTAACCAAAAGACTTTAGTTCAAACGGATTCCAACCCAAATTCTAGACTTTAAAGCCGAATTTGTTATTTTTATTTAAAAGCTTTACCTGCCAATGGGTGGGAATACTCTGTTTCCTCTTTCTCGCTGTCCATCTCTTCGTCTTTGTGCGTGACTTACAGTTACCAACTTTCTCTTAATGTTGATTCTAAATGTTTCGGTTTCTTTATATGTAAACAGCAAAAGGTTGTCAGTCATAAGGTTTAAGCACAAACAATCAAAGCAAAATAATCAAAATACCTTAATCTCAGCCAAATACGTATAGCAAAAACAATCCCAAGCCTAAATAATATTTAACGCCAATTTCTTTCTCAAAAAGTAAAAAATGTTTTACAAAATCGAAACTTGCTGATAGCAAGTCAGCGAGAGACCGGATGAATCATGATTGTGGAAGGCCAGAATGGCGGTAATGGCAGTCCTCAAATGTTTCTCTCTCTGCCTTATGATCTCTATCAATCGCTGTTTTTGGAATCTAAATATCTACCAAAACATTCAAAAACCTAAAATCAAAATTAAAAGTAGGATTGGATTCTAACCCAAAATATAAATCCAACAAAAGAAAATTTGGGGAATCCTTCTTGACCTTTCAGTTTCAGTCGAATCTCCACTGCGCCGCAAACTTTTTTTTTTGTCTCCTTCCCTTTCTCTGTATCGCTACGAACTCTGCTTGGTTCCTCTATCTTCGTATCCCTTAATCAAAACCAAATCTGACCCAAAATACCAATCTAAATCATAATTAACACCCAATTGATTCTCCAAATAAAAACTCAAAACCCTAAATTTTTAAATTTAAAACAGAACTTACCAGTAGTGATTCCGATGGTTGGGTAGCGAGTGGAGGCTTACGGTGATGGCAGAAAATCTAACAGGAAGTGAGAGACATCTTTTCATTCTTGATTGCAAACTGCAGTTTTTGATCTCTCGATCTCTCTCTCCTTCTCCGTTCTCTGCCTCTCTATTTTTCTGTCTCACTTTTCTCTCGGTCTCTCTTTCTCCTTTCTCCGTGTAGCAATCTTTCTTTTTTTTTTTTTTTTTCAAGCGGTTAGTTTTCTTTTATACCAAGAGCGCTCCAAACAGTATTTAACGTAATGAAAAAATTATAATTTTTTACTCTTAAACGGTATTATAGGGATACCAAACAATATAATATATCGCTTTTTAAAGTTACACATGTCTGAATTTTAAGTGGGGACTTTTCCTATTTGTCATTACCTCCTTAATTCTAGGAACTCATTTTCTCTCAGCTTCTGCAATTATATATATATATAGATAAAATAGTACAGTTTTTTAGTTAAAAATCAAACGAGTACTATTGAACCTATTTAATTAAAAAAAAAAAAATCATTAGCAATTGTGACCAAGTGGGCGGCTGAAGATACAAGATAATGACATATCCTATTCACTTTCGACCACAAATTTCAAACTTGCTTAGTGAAACACATAGGCAGATGTATAATAAGACAAGGTAAAAGTAGGAAAATTAAAAAGTGAAATAAAAAAAATAAGAAGAAGAAGGAGAAGTGGAAGAGGAGACAAACGAAGAAGAAGCAGCAGCAACAGTACTGTCTTAATGTTTGGCACAACCCGTAAAAATGACAGTTTTTTAAGGGTTAGGTTTGGCCTTAGTGGGTTTAGGTCATAAATGGATCGAACCAAAGGTGACATGATAAAAAACATGTTATAAGTGGGTCAACTCGCGTAACTTATAATAGACACGTGTGCTACGTTAATTTATTTTTGTCAACCCCAAACAACTCATTTAACAAAACTTGTTTAACTCGTATAACAAATGAATATTCATTTTATTTTCTATTTGTCAAATACATTTTATATCCATTATATATTTTGGACTTATAAAGAAAAGTGAGTAATTATAAAAACTTATAAGTGAAATAATTGTAAATTGAAACTTTATAAATTCTAGATCTCTAAGCTCTACTATGTTATTTTGAATTTGCGTTGAAATATATGAACTTTTTTTTGGTGTGTAAAGAACTTATATCTAGATAAATACCGTATTTTGTTGAATTATGTAATTTTGAATGTGGGTTGAAGACTGGAAGTATATGCACTACATTTGGAATGTAAAGAATTTATTTCTATATGAGTGTTATATTTAATATTAAGCGGGTTGAAATGGGTTATGTCACATTCATTTCAACCCAACATGACCCATTTATTAAGCGTATCAAGTAGGTCGGGTCATGTTAACCTATCTTATTAGCAAGTTAGGTTAGATTAGAGGGGTCATGACATGATTATTAAGTAGGTTGGGTTCGAGTTGAGCTATTTAGTTGAATACTCCTACCTCGGTACAAAACGAACATGACATACTAACCAGAATTGAGTAAAATTACAATGTTTTATGAAAGCCTCAACTACTTCTTCTCTTTTTCTTAATTTCTTCTTCTTCTCTCAATTCTCCCATTTCTAAAAAATTTACAAAACAATCATCTTCTTTCTAAAAATTTTAAAAATAAGTCAAGATTTTTGTTTTGAGCTGGCACCTATTTACCAGCCAGAATTCGATATGCACACTAGTAAAGAAGGTTCATCCTTTATCTGTATTAATTCTTATTCAATAGGCATCACTAGGGGAGTGAAGTAGGTAAATTTTTGCCTTTGATCTAGGAGGTTCCTCTTTTTTTCTGTTGCATGCCCAGTGCTTCATACTTCCTATTTCCTGTTGGGGTCGTGACTAGTCCCTTTGTCTTCTTTTCTTTTGCTCGTCACTCCTTTAGCGGCCACTGTGTCCTCCACATTCTTATACTTTTGGGCCTTATGGAGTAATTCTGCCACTATTTTTGGCCGATTTTTGGTGATTGAGAAAAAGAAATCTCCTAGTAGCAATCTCGCTTGGAAGGTTGTCAAGATGACCTAATCTTTTGCTTCATCCACTTGTAGTAGCTCTTTATTGAAACACGTCATGTATTGTCTCAATGACTCTCTCTCTGCTTGGCAGATGTTGAGAAGATGTCCAGTTGGCTTCTTGTATCATTGTCCTCTAATAAAGTGATGAACAAAACCCTTGTTGAGCTACTCGAAGTTTGCAATGTACATGAGGGTAGTTTGCCAAACCAAAGCCAGGCTACGCCTTTCAGCATTGTTGGGAAGGCCCTGCACATTACTTCTTCCGGGATCATTTGCAAAAGTATCAAAGTTTTGAACAACTTGATGTGATCCAAGGGATCTCTTAAACTGTCAAATGACTCCAATTGGGGAAGGTGCAACTTTGGTGGGCGATTCAATACTTCAGTGGTGAATGGTTAGTTCATCCTTCGAATCATTTTGTCCATGTTATCCACAGCTCTGTCCTTCACTGCATTTCGGAGCTCGTCCATCTCCCTCCTTATATTTAGAGCTTGCTCTCCATCTTGGACGAGTTTTCTTCTGATGCCCTCGCCCTCCTATTGATTTGGCTATTTGATTCTTCCTCATTATTGTTTCCTTCAATTCTCTAACATTCTTCTTCATTCAGATTCTCAGCAATCCACTGTCGTTCCTCGTTTTTAGATTTAGCGACTCTCTGTGGCTCTTCATTTTGGCGAGTCAATTCCTCCACACTGGCTACGAGGGCTTGAATCTGTTGTACAGCTTGTTCGGAATCCATCTTGTATTACGAGGTTCTCTTTTGTCACTTGGGAAAGATGGCTTGAATGATTAGCATCCCCACAGATGGCACTAAACTGATGATACAAAAAATCAATAGTTGAGCTCCTCATTTCAGTAGATGGACGTCATTGGGTTGGTCATGTCTTCAATGTAAACTTGCAATAAAACTTGAAAAGTGAGTTTGCCAAAAATACTCCGATGCTTAAGTCAGAAAGAGATAAAGTTGTCTAGAGAGAAATTGACTTGGAGTGGTTTTGGGATGAATTTTTGTGTGTACCTTTGGATTCAGTTACCCTTTCTTTTTGTAGTTGTTCATCACCATAATTGACAATGAATTCCTATATTTATGTTCAATGGCTAGTACGTTACTAAATTGATGGTCTGATGTACAATCAATTTGTTACCATTGCTCCATCCGTTACTATTTATTATCAATGTGTGCAATAAATGTGCTTGCTTTGATCGTCATTATGGGGACAGACAATTGTGGATTATTTTTTTGACTCATCAAGCAAGATGATAGCCTGATAGGCATATATATATATATATATATATATATAACAATTTAGGTTTAGTTGCATTATCTTAGGTGCAGTATATTATAAGATAATATTTATAGATTTAATAACACTATATATTATACTTAGACATGGCAAAACGGGTCAGAATTTTCTGACCCGACCCGACCTGACCCGAAAAATACCCGACCCGAACTCGATTTTTTTTTACCTGAAGCAAAAACAGGTTGACCTGTGACCCGACCCCTGTTTTTTACAGGTCAACCCGACCCGACCCGCGACTCGAACCATTTTTAAAAATTTTTTTTTGGGTAAAAAAATAGTGAAATTAAGACAATATTGGTTTAATTATTTATTGTGAGCTTTAAGGAAACAATTGATACATTTACATAATTGCATGCAAATTAATTGAAAAATAAATGGTTGAGCATTCTGTAATGAGTAAAGATTTTTAGATATCAAATAACAAAGTACATGCGAAGATAATCTGGTTACAGTAAAGTTAAAAATAGATTTAAAATTGTAGATATGTGTGAGACACATTTACAAGTGTGAAAATAGTAAAGCCAAAGTATCAAATTAGTATAAATTATGAATGCTTAGATCTATTTTTTCATAATTTATGTTCAAAATAAATGGCTTTTCAAAATAAATTATAATATTTCCTAGAGTGTGTTCTGCTTAACAATGATATGATCTTCATAAAAGAGACTAGGTATAAATAAGTAAACAATCAAACTTTAATGTATATCTCAAATTGAAATAAAGTGTCAACCACAATTGATAATAGATTATAAAATTGTAACTTTCTTCTATGTTTTTATTCTTTATCAAATGAGTTATCCAATAAGTCATTTGTAATTTTTTTTTTTTTTGGAATGTTGATATTGTGTAAAAATAAAACTTGTATATTTGTTTTACTTATCTTTGTGTTGTTTTGTTTTAGATAGCAATGTTAGGATTTGTATAATTTTAAAATTATTGAATAAGTATTAATAAGTTTAACTGAGTTTATTATTGATATAAGTAGTGAATTCAAAATAATGCATTTTACATCAAGTAATATGTTGCATAACTATCCAAATGGCAAATATATATTGTTTTCTTTACAAAAAAATAAAAGAAATAAAAAATAAAAAATTTCATGTGAAAAATACGAGTCAACCCGTCCCAACCCGACCCGACCCGACCCGACCCGCCCGTTTTGCCTTGTCAATTTATACCAATCTGATATATTGAATGAGGATAATTATGAAAATGTTTTCAAATGGGATGGTGATTTCGTGGGAATTGAGAAATTGAAAAAAAATAAAATAAAACTTTGATTACCCACTAACTTAATTAAGTCACCCACTCACCTGGGAAATTAAAAATAATAAAAAATTACTTTCCTCACCTAATCCCCTGATAAACTATTTAACAAAAAGTATTAGGTCCATACTATTTTCATAACAAATTTTAGGGGGTAAATTGTTATTAGTTTTAATTTAAAATTTGAATCCACTACTTAATTTACTTTTTTATCTACCAATATCAGTTAATAACAACTTACCACAGAATTTGTTGTGAAAATTTTGTGGACATAGCATTTCTAAAACCCCAAATAAGTTGTACTTGGGATGTGACAATTCATTAACGCTCTATTGGTTTTGCTGGAAAACTTTCTGTAAAGATAATTTTTCACATTTTCCAATGTTTAGTAGCACAAAAATAACTGGTCAATAGAAAACTATCTTTGGTCAATAGAAAACCCTAATAAAAATAAGGCTTATTTTCTATAAGTTGTTTTCCAAAAAATTATTTTGGAAAAAAGTCTCTCTCTCACTTGTTGCATTTCCTATAAATATTATCTTCGTCTGTAACCATGAGAAACATAATTTTTTTGTGCATTCTCTCTCTCATGGTAAGCTTTCTCACTTCTTTTTCTCTTCCATTTGCATTTTTTCTCCTCCCACCCTCTCTGTCACTAACTCGGGTCTCTCCTCTTCCCATAGATCTCTCTCTCTCTCTCTCTCTCTCTCTCTCTCTCTCTCTCTCTCTCTTTTCTAAATGTTTCTCTTTCCCTCTGTAACGCAATTCTCCATTTAGATTTTTTTACCCCTCACTGATCAATTAATAGCTCCAACTTACAAAGGAGAACAAATTTGCGGCGATAACTATTTCATTCCTCTCTACCAAAATCTCAATTCTAGAATTTCATGCTTGATTTTCTTTTTTCTCTAAGAAATTTTCGGTTTGATGGATTCCAGGCAGAAGTTATTTCTTTTTTGTAAATAAAGTGCAAAAAAAAAATAATAAATAGATAAATAAAATAAAATAAAAAAGAAGAAGAAAAAAGAATGAATGAAGTAAAAGATGAAAATTTTAAACATAGTACCTATATTGCTCTAAATTGCTTTTATATGGGACAATCTTTACCGTAAACTAATAATATTGTTATATAATGAATGATAATTGTTTAGGGGAATTGTATTTGTTCACAGATACTTTTTTTGTTGGCAGATACATTATGCAGATACTATGCAGTAATTTACATTGGACAATCTTTACCGTGGACTAATAATATTGTTATATAATGAATGATAATTGTTTAGAGGAATTGCATTTGTTGGTGGATACCTTTTTTTGTTGGCAGATACTTTTTGCAAATACTATGCAGTAATGATATATTATGCTAATACATTATGTAAATACATAATTTAGAGTAATATTGAAAATGTATTTCCCTATCAAATATATATATATATATATATATATCTATGTGTGTGTGTGTGTACGTACATATTTATGTATATTACTGTCCATATATATGAGCAAAATGAGTGATAGAGATTATGAAAATTTGGTAACTAATTAATTTTGATTGTATCTATTGTCAAAATTTTAGTATGAAAACAGAATTCATTCTTGGTTTTTTATTTATAATGATTACATTAGTTGATTTACATAATACACATGTTTTAAATTATACAAAAAATATTTTTAAAAAATTGCATACCAAATACCAGAAAACATTCTTAAGCCCATTTTAAAAGTCGTTACCAAGTATTGGAAAATGAGACAGTTGTTGAGGGCCATTTGTGAGAGCCCAGGCAGAAGGAAAGAAAGCCAAATAATAAGGGCAACAAGGAACTGACAAAATAGATAGTAAAAAACCATTAGGCCCAAGCGGCAGGAATAATGGATCACAGACTCAAGAAATAAACAAATGGGTCTTGAAGAGGCAAGTGGGCTCAAAGAAGCCCGAAAAGAAAAAAATAGCATCCCATAGGCAGTGTATGAGGTAGAAAAGCGAGAAAGGGCCATCGTAGGCCCAATGTAATGTAAACTAAGAGAGTAAGAGGTTTATGGCAGGCTCATGAACCTCAAGAATGAGAATAAGGTTATTGGGTCGGGGAAGCCCAATGAAGTTAGTAAAAAGTCCATGGGAGTGTGGAATTAGTAAATAGGCCGAGGAAGCCCAAAGAAAGCAAACGGGCCATGGATGCCCAAAGGAAAGCCCAAAG